>NW_023270709.1:22265728-22481510 GCF_011800145.1 Mirounga leonina | reverse complement strand
AGAAAGAAAGAAAGAAAGAAAGAAAGAAAGAAAGAAAGAAAGAAAGAGAAAGAAAGAAAGAAAGAAAGAAAGAAAGAAAGAGAAAGAAAGAAAGAAAGAAAGAAAAAGAAAGAAAGAAAGAAAGAAGGAAAGAAAGAAAGAAGGAAAGAAAGAAGGACAGAAAGAAAAGAAAGAAAGAAAGAAATATTACATTCTCGTCCTCCATAACTTTTAGTAAATATCACCGTGTTGCCTCGAGCTATAGGATCAGCCACAAATCAGCCACGTGATTTTAGAGAGACACTTAGTTTCTCTGAGCCAGCGCAGCCTCAGAGCAAAATGAAGTGGTTAGATAAGATGAGCTCCATGATTCCTTCTAATACTAAAATTACTTGATTTCATTCTATTCCCTAATACCACAGATTGCAAAGTCTGATTTACTATTCTTTTGTGAGATTAACTTTGAACGTTCCCTAAAAAGAAGCTAGGAATTAAGTTAAGAATAAACTGCTCCTCTATAAAGGAGATGGAATAAAAGAGATGTGTGTCAAGATGGATGCTTGACCTAGGGGTTAATAGAGAATTCCAGTTTTCTGGGATGTTGCTAACACAGTTTCACAGGAGGAAAAATATATATATATCCTTTCTAATAATAACTTTACAAAGCTTTTGGAATCTTTTTTACCCTTTCTTTTTAAGGAGGTACTACAGAGGAGATATTTATTCTCAATGTGAAAAGATCAGCTCAGTAAATGAAGACATTTATATTATTACTTTAAAATTTTTATAGACTTTCTGCTCTTCATCATTAAGAACAAACATGAAAATCTGCACACTTTGG
The DNA here is from genome assembly GCF_011800145.1 of Mirounga leonina. NCBI lineage: Eukaryota > Metazoa > Chordata > Mammalia > Carnivora > Phocidae > Mirounga > Mirounga leonina. The sequence continues at coordinate 22,480,690 of NW_023270709.1, read as the reverse complement.
ACATTGTTCGGGGAAGGAAAATGTGCCTGCCTGGAAACCGAGGCTGTGAATCCTGTGCATGCAAATGAGCTCCACGCCTCCAGGCTCTGCAGACCTCACAGAAGCCTGTGGAGGACATTAAATCCTTAAGGCTCCAGGTAACCGAAGGGGACATGACCACCTAGCACTCAAGCCCAGCAACACAATGAATTTTGGACACCTGATGAAGTTGAAAGCCACTTTCTGTAAATCTCTGGTTTCAATCAAATAAGAATACTTAAAACAGGAAATCTTTGAGAATAGGTGAAGCCATGGCTTTCTCCTTGTCTCCCTCCTCACCCCAGCCCCAGCCTGCATGGTCTCACTTCCTTCATGTTTAAGAACAGGTGCATCGGTCTGAACTGCGCCTTTGCAGAATCCGTTCCGAGTGTGTGACATGGGGCTCCTGGCTCACAGCACAGAACCTGCCACATGGTAGTTGTTTTAGAAATAGTTGTTAATGGAATACATGGGACTTGTATTCACGCTAGTGAAGGAAAAATACCGAACACTTGCTTGAGGAAGCTCTGTGTCATTTGACCTCCCCAACCATGGGACTGATGGGACAACTTGCAATTTTATGCCCATTTTCACCCATCAGAAAACTGAGGATCATGGAAATTGTTCAAGAGAATACGGTGTGGTGTTGAGAAGATTCTTAGGTAAAGTGCTTTGTGTGAAACACTCTACAAATCAAAGTAGTTAACAGGACTGGGGCACATCTCCATGCATGAAGGCAAAATTTAAAACTTCATATTTATTTTAGTTTCTTTCCAAATATGATGTGCCTACTACAATTTTGGTGGTTTTTTTTTTTTTTCACCTTCAAACTCCCTCTTCTGTTAGCTATAAATAAGGAGATGCTCTCCGCTTTATCCAGGAATAGCAGGCGGTTCAGCCATAGTGAGATATGCTGTTCTATGACCTGAGCTATTCCAGACAGGCTGTCACTGGGCGTTCAACCCAGAGCAGTAAGCTACACAATTACCCTCCTGCCTGGGGTCCCTGGAGACACAGGTCTGGAGAATTATGGCATTAAGAAACAGTGTTCGGTACAATCAATAGTCTTTCGGGTTGACTTAATGTGGAAAGAAAACAGTATTCAACAATTAGGCTGCCCACAAGCATTCTCTGTAAGAGTGCACAGTTGATCATTTTTATGGTTTAATAAAAATGTGTTTGCTTTTGTTTATGACAAACACATCAGGAAACGGAAACATCTCACACAGAATGGCAGTTGGCTGGCAAGACGACACCAGCTAAAAAATAAAAGCCCAGTATATTGAAAAAACAAAATATCAATTTCTAATTTAAATAACATCAAGCCAGCTTTGCTTAAAAACAAACAGAAAAACTTTTGTCTGAGGCTGTCGTCTTCATTTTTGCCCAGCAAGGAAATGAACAGAAGAGCTTTTGTGGTGGAAAATATTAAAGGTTTATGTGGTTCTACCTTGCGTTCATGAGACACACTTATCATGACAGACACACTCGCTTTGATGATGCAACACTTAGGTAGAAAGAAAAAAAAAACCAGCCTACAAAATAGAGGTAAGCTGAGGGAAAAACAAACTTTTAGAAATTTATCACTGTGCCTGTTTTTTAACTTTCCAAATCATGGTAGACTGACCTATATATACTATTGGTTGCTTTTATTTTTTATCTTCTAGCAAACTTGTGTTTTCAGCTTCAAGAAATAAAATATGACTAAATAAAATATGAACTTACAGATTGGTTTCACCATCTGAGAATGAGGATATAGGCCGAATCAGCAAATTAACTACCTTTTTACATTTTGGGCCTGATGGAATGATTATCTGGCTACATGCAGCATAGATCATGCATTCTTCTCTGTAACAAGGCAAATTAGATATTTACGCTTCTATTCCAAACGAAGCAGACATGCTGTCTGGCAGGAACTGTTTCTCCACTAGTGAGGACTCCAGCCAGGAAAGCTTATGAGTTGGGGCACTGGGCACCTCAAGCCCGCTGTGCATCGACAGTCTTTACGAGGGTCATTCTCTTTCTTATTTCACGGTCAATAAGGGCCCTACTGCCATTACTGTGTCTAACTTCTTGTAATAATTCTGTGGAAAAAACCATTTCCTTGCTCGAATCTGCGCACAAACTAGTTCATGTTTATGCCTTAAGACGGCTCTACTCCGAAGCCTACTTCCCTTTCCTCCTCAAGCGGTCCGGTTGTATTCCTGCGTCAGCTTCTGGTTCCAATTCTCAACTCAACTGCTCATCTCTGAGTCTTCGTCCTACCTGGCACGATGCTCCTCACATCCTGGGCATGTCAGCGACGGCCTCCCAGGACCCGCTCAGCTGCTGCCGAGGAAGCTCCAGAGCCCATGGTCCGAACAGCCCTGGACAGGGCTCACCTGTTGTCATGTCCCACTCATGGTCTTAGAGCTACTGAGGGTATCCAGTCTTTTTTTTTTTTTTTTTTAAGATTTTATTTATTTGACAGAGAGAAACACACTTAAGAGAGGGAACACAAGCAGGGGGAGTGGGAGAGGGGGAAGCAGGCTTCCGGCGGAGCAGGGAGCCCAACGTGGGACTCTATCCCAGGACGCTGGGATCATGACCGGAGCCTAAGGCAGACGCTTAACAACAGAGCCACCCAGGCGCCCCTGAGGGTATCCAGTCTGAGCTAGACCCACGGTACGGAGAATCTTCTATCCCTTCTTCTTACCTCTTCCCTACCTTTGCACAAGGCTTCCTCCCCATCCACCATGCCAGTGTTGCCAATATCCTAGCATGCCCCGTGTCAGGACTCTTTCAAGTTATGAAAAGTGCATGGTTAATATTTGCTGAATGAACTAATCCTTGTCTGAAAATGTCACTGATTGATTCATTCATTCAAAACATTATTCATTAAGTGCTCAGTATGTGTCAGGCACTGGTAAGTTCCTAGGACATCCAACTTGTTCTTGAATAGGTTCCAGTCCAGGAAAAGGCAGAAAGTAAACAAACAACCATAATTCACTGGTTTAAATGTCATGGCATGCTTCGAAAGCATCTAAGAGTGCCTCTTATCCCAGTCTGGGTTTGTAACCAGCAAAAGCTTACTGGAGGAGATGGTGCCTGAGCTGAGTCCTGAGGGATTAGAAGACATTCACTGGAAGAGAAAGTAGGACAAAAGCAGAGGAAACAAAATCTGCAAAGATAAAGAAGTAGACAGAGCTTGGCATGATCAAGAAGTAGCTCAGTAAAGCTTAAATGTAGAGTACAAGGAGGGAGTGGGAATATGAGGTCTGAATAGTAGGAAGGACAAAAGCTATAAGGAATCCAGTGTTTCTTAGTGAGGTGTATTGGTATTGTGAGCACAACAATTTTTTGCTGTGAAGGGCTGTGATGTGCCACGTTCAAGGTATTTAGCATCTCTGCTCCCTGGGCACAGAATGCCAGGGTACTGTGCTGGTGACAGCCCTGGTTGAGAACCTTGGGTAGATGGACGATTTGGTCAAAAACTGGACAAGTCTCTTAGGAAGATGCAGTGGTACCAATTTGCCTGAACTAAAGTGTTATCCCAAAGGTATGTCCAAGGAAAACTGCATCAGTCACGTCCAAGGGATTTCCAAAGAAAATCACAATGAACTCCTCTAGTGTTTATATCTGGCATCTACGCGAGTAATTTGCAAGGAACTTTACTAAATTCAATTCCACTCAGCAAGTACTTATTTAAAACCTATGAAATGTCAACTACTAGCGAGTTTCCTTTCAGGGAATTTGAAAATTTAAGACGGCATCTCTACCCATGAGAAATTTACAGTCTAGTTGCTAAGACATAATTACGTAAACACACACAACAGTATATAATCCAGTGTTTGACAGCGTATTATCCATATGTTTCATGGGAACATTTAGCAATTGAGTGGATTCCTCTTTACTCCTGCTTCTTGATCTTTCATATCTGACCCACATCCTCTATCAGAAGAGTACAATACAGAAAGACACAGAAAATTGGCAGAGAGCTGAGATTCCTGACAACTAGTGAGTCTTCCCAGTGTTGCCCTTATTACGGATTCTGGAGAAAAATACTATTCTAACTTATCTGGGAGAAACAAAAATATTCTTGTCTGTAACATATATCCTAGTAATTGAGGAGATTTTCATTCGCTTTCATGTGTTTTCCATAAGTGAAGATTTTAAGGAAAAAGGCACAATAACACTGATCTTGCATCGAAGGTAGAAATTATTTTTCTCTACTTTCCCCAGCCCTATTATGTCCTTCTTAGGAGATGTTGACGGCCAGAAATACCCACATCTAGTAGCTGTGCTGCAGGTACCATCCTCTGCTCTGTTCCCAATGCCCTTCCTTGATGACACTATGCATTTGACCGGACTACCCGGTCACAAAGTATAATGGGCTTCTGCCCGAAGGGAATGGTTTCCAGTGATTTGTGGATCTCTTTGCTGGGGTCACAAGTCATCAAAAGTAACCTCTTAGAGGGGAAAAAGCCAATTCAAAGTTATAATTTTCAGGGACACTTACAACTGACAACTTCCAGAAAGTCTGTTAGAAAACAGGAAAGTTCATTAATACGTGAGAATCAACAATTAGTAGTTAATGCTTGGGCTTAAATCCTTTTCTCTTATGTTAACATGAAAAGAGCCAGGGAGATTCTCATATTGACCCTTTTCAATAATTTATATCTCGTAATGGAAGTGTTTATCACATTCTTTCCTGAAAGCAGTCTTGACCGTGGATGACTGGAGACAGCAAGAGGTTGTGGCGGTCACAGGCAATGAAAAGGTCACGCAAGGGTGAAGGAGACGCCAATGGCTGGAAGAGGCAAACTTCATCTCACGATTTTCTCCAGGGGTGGATCTGACTTTGAATTGATGTGTAAGAATGGGCTTGCCTGGGCTAATCCATGATGTGTGTATGTTTTCATTATAATGTATTTTTCTCAACTGCCATGGAACGATGTGAGAAATAAAACATGAAAATATTTAATAATTCAGTATTTCCAAGTGTCTAGACTACTGAGCATATTAAATAGTAATTGTTTAGAAGGAAGGGAAAGGAAATGGGTAAGAGATTTTATGAGTACTTACTTACAATGAATCAGTTGTTCTCAGAGATTTATTTCTCACAAAAAGTAGACAGAATTTTCCCTGTTTTACAGATGACAAACGTGAGGGTCGGACAGATTAGGAAATGTGCCCAAAGTTTTACAGCTGGTAGGTGACAGAATGCCCATTCCAGGCTAGGCTCACTTGAACTGACAGGCACCATGCTGCCTAGATGATTTAGCAAATGTGGATTATAGAAATGTTAGAAATAAAACTATGTCCATGACAGAATGGGTGTTTAAAAAGCTTGGGTTGTGGCTGTCTGTGGCTGAAATGACAAAACAATGGTTTCCCCCGAACTCACACGCGTGCGCACACCCTGATAATGTTGGTTGCTATGGCTGAGCTCCTGAATTTATTTGGAGGAACTGTTTTCTTTTGCATGACAAGATGTAGATGGCTAAAAACTTATTTACCCAGATCTTTTAGGGTTGAAGGCTACAAGCATCATTTGAAACAAAAATATGACTCCGGTAATACACATGAGAGTGAACCGCTATGTTACTGTTCAAGGGAGGGAGGGGAAAATAAAACACCCAGAACAAAACGGAAATGAGACAGAAAGAAGAAGGAAACGCGGAGGACCAGGCACGTGTATGTGTTACCTAGAGAACGGTTCTAGAGATGTTTATAAACAATACTAGGGGAATAGAAGTTGAATAGCTGTGATACTACCAAGACTTTCCGCTCCTGGGAAGAATATGGACACCCATGGCTATAAGTCCCTGGATTCTGACAAGCATCTCCCCATCTCGTCCAACATTTAGTTACATTAGCCATTTAAGAGACTCTCCTTTCATGAGCCTCTGTCTCTGCCATCTGAAAATAATGCGCTTAAATAGCAATCATGCTGTCATTTCACCCCACAAATAGGTTCTCTTCATGAAGAATTCTAATGAAATTACTGCTTTAGAAAAGAAAACCAATTCACATTTTTATATATGCTTCATTAAAAAAACCCCACTTCATAAAAATAAAGACTCTTTCAAAAGATAAGTATCTCATATACTTAGAATATCTCATCTATTTATCATTTCAAGGCTTTTTCATGCTTTAACTACCAGTTGAAAACTGTAACAGGCTGTGGAAAAGAAAGTTAAGAAGGGTGGATCCGCCTTTGGCAGTGAAGGTCAAGTGCAGCTGGTAAACGACTGAAATAACTCGTAACCCGTAGTACACAGGTTGATCAACCATTACTAAAAATAAATAGCTTTTTTTTTTTTTTATAGTAAGAACACTATCTTCAACTTGAAACAAAATCACTGCAGCATCCTAGGTTAACTATGAGACTAGAAATTCTAAAAAGCAAATGTTCCCTCCCCATTACAAATGTGATGAGTCTTGGTGACCTTTTGTTCGCATTAATGCTGACAAACTCTGCATAATGCATGACTGTCCCACCCTCCAGCACCTTCCAGTAGCTTCCTGCTTTTATTCCAATCACTGTATTCAATGGTTGTGAAGACGGGACAGGACACATTAATATGGAGGGGTAGCCATCAGTCTGGACTGTCAATAACCTTGGAGGCTTCCGGGAAAAGTAGAGGGCAAATAATTTATTATAGTATAGGAGAGATAGCTAGGAAGTAGTTCCTCAGAATTATCTTTATGATTTGAAATCGAATCAAAAGAAATAATATACAAGAGCACGGTGTTATTAAGGAAAAAGCTCTGGGCAGTTATACGGACAGGTATGTGCTCAGTTTTGGGGCTATAATTTAAGACAGATGTGAAACCCAAAAAGGTAAGTTGGGACCATTACGTCCTCGGAGAATTGGTAGACACACCTCTGCATAGCGGTCTTAGGGGAAAACACACGCGCATTTTTAGGTCTTAGGGGAATGAGGAATAAATGTATCTGAATCAAATAATTAATTAGTCTCAGTCCCCACAACTGTTTTCAGATGTGAAGATAGTACTGAGTTCCTTGTGCTTTCAAAGTTTTAAACTTCTACAATGGGGTTTCTTTAGAAGATACTTACGCCTTGCTGTTAACACTATCAGTAATACTACAGTAATTAGTAACAGTGGTATTCGTGGTATTGTACAGGACAGTTCTAAGTAAAACTTGCTGTTTGCCTCCGTTCTCCTCAACATGCTGGGTGTTGATAGACGGGACCACGGGAGACCTTTCTCTCCGTGTTCTCTGTGTCCTGTCTGCAGTGGCTGAACAAACAAATGAACACTCGTTGTCAAATTTCATACAATGACGAGTGAGTCCCATTGACAATGTTGACTTTAGGGCACGACCTACACTGTTTCCAGACATAGAAATCTGCTCTGGGACACTAGGTACAGCGTATAGAGGATACCTGATTTCACCCAAAGTCAAAGGGTACACAAAAGAGAGCCCAGAATGGAAGTCATTTTTCCCAGATCTGGAGAACCATACATATGTCCAGGTGTCCTTCCCATAAGCCGGGAACATTAACAAATGCTTCAGATTCAACGATAACGTAAATGTCCATCTATTCATGACGATGCAAAAACACAACAGGGTAGATTCATTAAAACGGTACACATTTAAAAACGACTTGTGTCTTGCTATCTCTGTATCTGAAAGAGGTGTATTTGTCATTGTGGGGATTCGCTGCGTTTTGCATGGAAGTCTCATGACCACAACGTGTGGAAGAGGGGAGCTAACTTGTCCATCTGTCCCTGCGCCCCCGCCCCCACCCCCACCCTGTGGCCCCCGTTCTCCGACAAGGAAACGATGCCCTGGCTTTTCAGAGCTGCCATTTCGGCACTGCCTCCCCGAACGAATAAGATGTTTTGGCTTGAAAGTCCACGCTCCCCCCGCCCCCCATTTCAGTCCCGTCCAAGCTTCAGAATGAATGTCCTTAATTTTAAGGAAACACTGTCCAACAGTTTCTATGTGCCCGAAGAAGGAAATTAAGCTATGCTGTATTTCTCTAGCATGTGGTCCTTTTACAGGGGAAAAAAGAGTGTTCAGCTTCTGCTGTAAACTCTGGAGGGAACTCCTACAAGAAGAGGACCTTAAGCACCAGGAAACACACAGATTCACCATCACACCGCCTCTCAGATTTACTGTGACAGGAGGAAGATGGATCCCGGTGCAAACTCTCATGAACAGAACAGAGGAGATGCAGGGAAGTTCAGTGAACAAAAATGACAGTACCTATATTTTCATAGCATTTCACAGTTTATAATGCATGCAGCAAACTCATTTGACCCTCGTGAGCACTAAAGGTGGACAAGCAGGGATGATCTCCATTTTTTAGATGAGAAATCAGGTCTGAGGTTCTTCAAGATATTCCTTCTTTTAGATAAAAAGTTCACTAAGACTATGATATCTTAGAAGGAGGGCTAATCTGGAGACAGGCCAGCCAGCCTGAACCCATTTCCAACATCATTCAACTAGTCGAGTGACAGAGCCGAGGCCCAACCCCTGCCTTCTCACAGCAAAATTGGGGCTTTTTACAAATTCCTAGAACTACATCAGTGTTCTCATGGTCATCGGGCTGTTTATTATGGATTTTCTGTTCCCCAGTTTGTCAATGCAGTGTTCTCAGCAGTGAATGTATTAAAAAAAAAAATTAATAGGATGAATTAAGCAATAATGGGCTCTAAAGTATTGGATGAAACAGCTAAAAATACCTTTAAAATAAGAAATGGATGAACTGAATGTTTAATTTTACTGATTGTACTCCTAAAGTGACTTTTTTTTCCATTTTCTATAGGCTATCTTAATATCTTCAACTGTTAAAATGTCAGTTTGTACCCGTGTTTCATTTTATAGAGTGTCCATGGGTACTGCTCATCGTGCTCATGTGACTAATTAAGCCTCACTGAAATTACGTGTCACACAGAAGCTGCAGCTTACTTATTTCTCAGCAAAAACTGTGATCATCTGCCTTGTTTCCCATGCATTATTCCATGATTGATTACTCTTACAGTGTGGTTCATATTTTGCATTCTGCAACACACAAGCATTAATCTTCACTCATTCTTCAATAGTATAATTCATTAAAATACATACTTTGAATCTGGGGCACATACAAGAAGATGTAACCACAGAGGAATATAGTACTGTTACAACAAAACATAATTAATAAAACACAGAATGTGTTTTATGAAGTTATGGTTTTAATTTGCTACCTCAAGAAATATGCTCTAGCAATTTTGCACAAGGTAACTTCCCACGAGAATTTAAATCCCCTTACCCTCCCTCCACTAGGTACTGAAAGGATTATGACTAATGCACACTAAATCTCTCTTAACTGGAAAAGGTCCTAGCAAATTTCTGAAACCAAATTTAAGCTACTGATAAGTATGATGGTCCTAAATCTGGAGCAAACTTTGTTTGACTTGTGAATTCCTATCCTGCCTCTCCTGGTGTCTCTCTCTCTCTCTTTCTCTCTCTTTTCTGGATGTTATTACACAGCAGGGGACAGAATGTGTCAAAAGTGGGCCCAGCCGGGAGCAGCACAAAAGAGCAGGGCCACGTACACCCCCAGTGACCTCAGCAAACAGATGACCTACAGTGGATGCAAGCAGTTCACGTGAGAAAAAGGGAATCTGTGTTGCAGCTTGCATTTAACCTGTATTTTAAGAGGCAATCATATACACAAACTAAATATGGGTAAGATAAGTATTACAGACATACATCACTCTAAATTCATTTAAAACATCAGCAAGATTATATATGTTCACGTAGATACACACATGCTCTTCCTTCTCTTAATTCCTCAATCTTCATCAACAAATGTACTAGTGGGAGGTTAGTACAAGTAAAAACAGCATTAATGGGTCGCATATTAATATTTATGTTTTACTATATAAAGACCTTGCATACATTATGACTCTGTTTTGCAAGCTGAATGAATAACTAATATTACATTATGTATGGGTACATATTAAACAGACATGTCTACACTTTCTTAGTTCAGGATATGATTAATGCAGCCTATCAGAAGCCAGATGGTGCAGAACCAGAACCATCAATCAAAATGAAAAGACCACTGCATGCTATCCACAATGAGGTTCTCACAAATGGAGATCCTGTTCACAGACCCTAACTGGTAATAGGCAGAAAACGCCAAGAACATAGCTGCAGTGTCCCACTGGGATAAAGAAGCCATAGCTCAAGCTTGGCTAGATAAACAGTCTGGCACAGGAACATTCCTTGCTGGAGCCCTGAGCAGCAGAGCTGAGAAAGCCTGGGCAAACCAAACAGCCGGTCCTTAAAATTAAAAAAAAAAAAAAAAAAAAAAAAAATTAGCTTTTAAATTATTTGAATAATGTTTGAACTGATGACAGTAACCGTCAAACAGGACCCACTCCCCGTATGATTTAGGATGGGACACGCCACAGAGTGACAACCCAGATACCAATGTCTGCCCAACACGTGAGTTGGCATCTTGCTGCCCTTGTACGCGCTTTATTACAAATAACCCCAAATGCTTTAGTGTTACTTTGCAGCCTTTCTCCGCGGAATCTGTGGGAAACAAGGTTCAACTCTGTTATGTTTAATGCTAATGACTGTTCTGGGGAAAGGTGTAGGGAGAAAGGTGGCCGAAAGAAGACGCTTCCTGTTCCTTTAATAGCTTTACATAAAAATAACTATAGGAACACAAAGTGCTTTGTCTTTGTAAAGGATCCTGTGTGCTTAGAAAATGTTAAATAATCCCCATGCGCTGTGGGGCCTGAAAAGGAAAATCAAAACAAATATATGGGTTCCAGTTCCTACTAGTCACTGAAATACCAACTGGAATTCTGATTTTGTGGAGTTTTGGGAGGGAGACAGATAAGCAGGCAAGGAGAAAATGCCAAGGAACACAAACTTCTTCCAGAAGAGTTATGTAGCAAAATGAGATAAATAATACATTAAAACCCACAAATATAAAAGGCTAATAGGAGTGAAGATATTTGGAAAATCTAAAGATGTTTCTGCTTTACCATAAAAATTATATCATGGCCTGCATAACTTGACATGTGAGATAATTTGGAAAGAGAACAGCCTGCTTTTACCTTTGTAGCAATAATGTAAACAGGAGTGACTATGCATATTAATATAAATAAGACCGTAAGTGGAATGGTTAAGCTTGAGATTTTAAAAATTTGGCTTTTTTTTTTTTCTATTCTCATTGTTTTAATATAGGACTGACACCTTAACTTACGTGAAATTTTGTTACTATCTTTTCCCTAAAAATATGAGCATTTTCCACGCTGTAATAAATTCTATATAAATAATATTTACTGGTTGGATATTATTCCACGGCACATACACACTATGATTGACTCATATAGCTAGTGTCCTCAATGGTGGATGTTTAAGTTTTTGCTCTCTCTCTCCTATTATTTAATAAGGCAGTGGACATTACTGTGAAAGGTGGCATTTTGGTCTTTAAGATTATTTCCTTAGAACAGATGTTCAGAAGCTGAATTGTTGAGCTAAGCAATATGAACTCTGAGGCTCTTTCTTAAATTTATATTCCCATCCAGTACTCGGTAGTCTAAATTTAAAAATCCTTAATAATCTTATAGGTGAAAATAACACTTCGTTGCAAATTTAATTTGTACTATTTTAATTACCAGCTAGGCTAAGAATTTTTCTGTGGTTAACAACTACTTTCCTTTTTAAAGTCTTACTGATGTCTTAGAAAATGTTATCATTTTTATCTACTCATGAAAAGAATCACGACGTACTCCTCCTTGGAATACTGCATTTGTTTAATTACTTGAAAGTAATGAACTGTACTCCTTTAACATATTCAAAAGTATTTTTCCTTAATTCAGACCTTGCATACATAATGTATGACTCTGATTTGCAAGCTGAATGAATAACTAACATTACGTTCATTCATGGGCACACATTAGGTAGACAGGTCTGCGCCTTCTTAGTTCAGGAGGTGATTAATGGGAGTTTCAGGTCTCTCTCGACACTCGTTCAAATCAGTGAAAGTTTAACATAAAATAACTAAATGCTCTGAATGGATCGATAGCATTTTAGAGTAACCACTGAGTTTTTATGTTTGTTCGTTGGTTTGTTTCCAGCGTTGGGAATGCTAAAATGACAGCTATCTTTTGAGTGACTCCCTCTCATGAAACTTGTGCCTGGTCTACTTCTCCTAAAACCTGAACGTCGGGTGGCCAACATCAAGTTCTTGACTTGCTCACGTTGACTTCCTGAAAGACATATAATAATACGGACCTCTCCAAAGTAATGAAGATGCACGGCATGAGAGAAAAGCAGTTGTGCTCAAAACACAGAAGAACATGCCACTAAATGGTTCAACAAGAGAGTCAAAATTAAACTGACGCAGAAACTATGTTTCTTTCTAGAACTAGGTGTAACTGAAGAAACACCCTAAAGGCATTACCTGTCATGAAGAACTGGTAGTTCTAAAATTCAGTGACTGATTTTTTTTTTTTAAGATTTTCCTTTTTTTTTTTTAAAGATTTTATTTATTTATTTGAGACAGAGAGAATGAGAGAGACAGAGAGCACATGAGAGGGGGGAGGGTCAGAGGGAGAAGCAGACTCCCTGCTGAGCAGAGAGCCCGATGCGGGACTCGATCCCGGGACTCCAGGATCATGACCTGAGCCGAAGGCAGTTGCTTAACCGACTGAGCCACCCAGGCGCCCTAAAGATTTTCTTTTTAACTCATCTCCACACCCAACATGGAGCTTGAACTCATAGCCCTGAGATCCAGAGTCCCGTGCTCTACCGAACGAGCCAGTCGGGCATCCCAGTGATATATTTAAAACAGAGAATACATTTAAAATTATTACAGCCAATCAGATTTTGAAAAAATCCAGAGTCATCCAAATTTCCTTTGGCCCAGTCACAGCCTTTTTAAAAGGAAGGAATATTTACTCCTTTTACTCTTCATCATAGTAAATCCTAATATAAAAAATAGATGATTCAGAAGCACAGATACATAATGTTGGCGTCAGACTGAATATACTGTGTGTAGCTGCTTATTGAACCCTGGTGTCTCAGAAGCACTACCCTGTACTGTTAAGGAGTCTTTGGGCACACGCTTTCTTAAATTCCACTGTGGCAGCTAGTACAGAGGGGAGAAAGACTTACAGCACTAGGATAAAAAAGTCAAAGACAGTTCTAAACTGGCAGGTCTTTCTTGTCCTGGCATCGGTGATTTCTGCCATATCTTCATCTCGCCACCCTGGTTTTCCAACGCTCACCACTGTATTCTTTGGGTGCTGGCTGGCTATGGGAGGTCTGCCAGGGAGTAGAGGAATTACCTTTAGCCTGGCCCGTTCTGTGGCTTTTTGCCAGCAGAAAAGTGAAACGGGAAAAGCCACAGTTGCTTTCTTTTATATAAACCCACAACAGGTCTATATAACCCAAGAGTAGTGGTCTTATACTAAACCACTTTAACTTCTCTGATCTGGACGCCTGGCCTCTGATAAAAGCCAAGTAAGCTAGAAATTCACATTTCGTTGAGCAAATCCAGTTTAAATCAACCTCAGGGCTTCAAATGTTAAGTCCAGTTTGCCAACAGATGGAATGCACTGGAGTTCTAAACTGCATAATAACTGGAAATGAAAGGAGCTTTCATTCTGCAGAATGCAAATATTGAAAATCAACAATAGCCACAAACAAAAACAAACAACAGTGACCAAAACCCCAAAGAAACGTCTTGTGGTGAAGTGAAAAGCCTAGGAGATGAGAAAGGAGCAAATCAGGTTTTAAGGTACAGTTTTATTATTAGACAGCTGCCTGTGCTACTTAATTCCTGTGGGCCTTGGTTCCCATACCTCAATGAGGAAGAAGGAAGAAAAAAAGGTGGCACTGTATTAAGCTGACCTTACAGTTCCTCCCGGTGCTAACATTCAGTGGTTCTAAACATACACCCTGTTACTTTGACTACTTAAGGGACAAACATAAAACTCCATCTATTACCAATATATTGGCACCCATCAGATCATCTTATTTGGGGTTATATCTAGAGTGATCAGTACTATTGCTCTATGTTTTCTCCCTGTCCTTTCTTATTTGGGGGGGGGGGTGTTGGAGGGAGGGAGGTAAGCGAGAGGTACAGCTGAGAGACAGCATCCTGCAGGACATCGCTGTGGGTGTACGGGAATGCCAGGCCATGCCAAGTAGGCTATGGGACACTGACGAGACGACACACACCTGAGCAGACTGTAAGGCGCAGGTCTTGTCAGTGAAAGTGTGAATTACAGGGTTCACTTTGGGTTCACACGTGTTAGTTAGCTTTCTGACCCTTCCCACCACAGGCTTTTCCCTGTTACAGTATCTTAAACTGCCTCAGTGCTACTCTAAAATGACTTTCAAGTTAATCAGCTCACAGAGAGAACCAGACAAGATTTTCATTTTTCTCCTTTAGATCTCCAGCCAGTTAGATTCTTATCCAGTTGAGGGACCCTGGTGGGACGTTCTAGTATCCAATCACAGGCGTGCTTTAATCACAATAAAGTCACTTCACTGCTAAGAGTCTTTTATATCTAATTAGAACAACAAATGTTTACTGATGGAGTTTGTAAAGATAACTATAGCACTAAAATTTATTAAGCACTTAACTACATTCAGAGCACTGTACCCATCTCTCCCACATACGTTCTCTTTTTTCCTTCCTTCTAATAACCCCATGGGGTAGGTACTACTTTTTAAAATCTCCATTTTAGAGATTAGCTCAGAGAAGTGAAGCAAATTGTCTACGTTACATAGCGAATAAATGGCAGATTGAAATCCAGGCTGGAGTGCTTCTCTATTGAAAACTGTCCAAGACAGTTTCAGAGCTTACTGTGTTTTGTAAATTTTATGGTACGGTGGCCCATTATGCTGTTCAATGCCCCTTAACAGCAAGATGGATGGGACACGTTCTATTTAGAAATTTGCCTTAAGAAAAGGCTGTCACTCCTCTTGAATGATACACTTTCCGTTATTACAAAACGAAAGCTGTGTACTTGGCTGTTCATCTATTGGCTTTTGCTCCCCAGAAGCCCTGGCTTTTATTCTCAACTGCAGCAATGACTCCGATTTTGTGGGTGAACAACACGGTTCTTTCTATTTTGCCTGAAGATATAGTATTATATGCTTTTATAAACTACTCGGAGGCTTAGGACAAAAACAAAAATAAAAACAAAACAGGTTTTCAGTAATAAAGGCAATGTGTTAGTAAAACAGAATTACATTTTAATTATAATGATATTTTCTGTAGCCAGGTAAAGTCAACCTGATGAGGTAGTGAAATAATAGATAACAACTAACTGTGCTGTGCCTTTTTATTACATGCTTTAACATACATTATCACATTTGATACAATGACTGTCAAATAAGACAGGTATTACTTATATCTGCATCGGGCAGATAACAAAACTAGTGAATAGAGAAAATAATTTCTCCAAAGTCAAGTGACAAAACGTGAATTGGAAGTCAGTTCTTCAGACTCTATTTACCATACTTCTAATATTTAGTGGAGTAAGTTTTATTACTTGTAAAAAAAAATAAATTCACAAATTCAATGACAAAGAGTGATTTCTTACATTGTTTATAAAAATATGTTGCTTAAAAAACATGTAACTATTTTTTTGCATTCACTTCACTAGAAATTCAAAATGGTCCAATATGACCGAGCAATTTCACTATACATGTATGTGTGACACTTCAGATTAAAAGTATCTTGTTCACATGTTGATGAAACCCTTAGAGATAGATATTATCATACTTCATATTACTGTGAAGATTCATTGTTGCCTTTTCTGTATTCTTTCTTCACTCCTTGGGGAATTCGCTCCTGCCCCTTCCTCCTTCAGGGGTGTAGCCGATGTGGCTTAAGTGGGTTAACTGCACCCCTCGTTACTGGGGTGAGAATCCTGGCTGGCTTAAATCAACCAACACATTAACTCCAAATTCAGGGACGTGCACACAACCCAAATCAGTCAGGCTGATGGGACTCTGGTTGGATATCCCAGGACAGTGGCCTGTTCTCTCCTCTATCCTTGGTGGCATGAGGCGTGATGCCCGGTGCTACAGCAGCCACTTTGCTAACTCTAAGGAGGTGAGCCTGAGAATAGCTGATAGATCAGACTGCCAAGTGATATAGCAAAGATTGCTGGCAGTGACTCCCTCTGAGTTCTGAATCAAGCCTTGTTTAATGCAAAATCTATCTCGACATTTTAATTAAGGAAGCCAATAAATTATAAATATAAATTATCTCTCTGTTGAAGCCAGCATGAATTGCGTTATTCACAACATAGCTCTAAATAAAATATCCAATAAGTCAAGTAGGATCCCTAGTGCTATGTCACATTATCAGATTAAGTACAATGTGGGGAAAACTAGAAATGCAGAAGGGTATACTCAGGTCTGCTGTCTGAGCTATATAAACAGAAGACCAATTCACAGGGGGCACACACACACACACACAGTACAGGTGGGGGTGTGGAAGGAGAGGGATAAATGTTTAGGGCAAGTGCCAGGAGAAATGGGAGAAGGAGCTGAGTGCAGATGCAAAAAGGATTATGACTGAGGGCTCAGCTGAGACGGCAATGCATGACTTTATAATGACGCCAATTAGCATAATCTAATTAGAGCATTTGGAAGCAACGTCACATGCGCGCGCACACACACATACACAAGTTGTGCAGACATGTGGGACCCAAGCATTCGTATATTTTAAAGCACCCCAGGTGATCCTAATGTGCCATTAGGTTTGTGTTAGCTTGAACCCATTCCTCATATAGCTGCAGCAGAAAGCACACTCTGCTTTCAAAGCATTCTCCTTCATTTTATATAAATGGAACATAACTGGGAAGAGAAAAGATGTCTTTTAAATATGAAATATGGAAATCCAGTGGAACCACTGCTTGTTCACAGAAGCTTTCTAATTTACCCTGTATGCACGGAATACTGACGATGCTTCAGAAATGCATATTCCATAGGACCTGTGTGAGAGACAATCAGACCCTGGAAAAATACCACCTTCTTTAAATTACCTTTTTTTTTTTTTTTTAATATTTTATTTATTTATTTGTCAGAGAGAGAGAGAGAGAGCACAAGCAGGGGAAGCAGCAAGCAGAGGGAGAAGCAGGCTCCCTGCTGAGCAAGGCGCCTGATGTGGGACTTGATCCCAGGACCCTGGGATCATGACCTGAGCTGAAGGCAGACGCTTAACTGACTGAGCCACCCAGGCATCCCTAAATTACCTTTTCTTGAACATCTACTATGTGTCGGCCACCACGCTGGTCCTTCAGGGCCTCGGACCCTACTGACACAATGCCTGTCCTCCAAAAGTCCACAGTCATCCAGGGGAGACAGGCGGACAAGGAGGCTGGGGGAGCACACTGAAGGGACGCCTCACCCTGGGGCAGGTGGGGAGGAGACAACAGGGAGGGCTTCCTAAGGACATGGCTGGCTTTGCGTTCTGAAGGGGAGAGATGAAGCAGGGAAGTAACAGCAGGTTCGAGAGAGAGGAAGCACCCCAAACACGGACACGGAAAACAGAGCCTCTGAGTGTGGGGTAATTGGGGAAGGCATATCACTTGGTAAGGCTGGAGTACCAGGTACAAGGGGAGGAGCTACTGGCCATCAAGGGCCTTATGCATCATGCTGGGGCTTTTCTTCTGTGACTGACGGCTCGGAAAGTATTTTACACATGGGCCTAACACAATGTGCTTGGCATTTTAGAAATATTCCCAGGAGAGCAGGGAGAGAAGGGACTGGGGTTTGGGAGGACAGTGAGGGTGGAAATGGGGAAGTCGGACTGAGGTAGATGAAGAAATCCAGCAGCCAACTGCCGAAGGCCTGCCCAGAGGCAGCAGCAAAGGGGATGAGGTCTTACCTAGATGAATCACAGCTCAGATTTGGAAAAATGTGACCAACCAAAAGTAGTGGGTGAAGGGAGAGGGCGAAGTCCAGGATGCCATTGTGGTTTGTGGCTAAGTAGCCAGAAAGATGTATTAGGTGCATCAAGGTAGTAAACACAGAGCATGTAGAGAGAGGATCAGGTCAGCCCCGCACATAGTCCACACGGCTGAGGCACCACCAAAAGGAAACGCCCCAGAGTCTGGGGCACGCAGGCCTGGGTGCATGGGGGCAGTGGTGCGTGCTCAAGGAACAGAACCCTGGTGTGCGTGGGCTCGAGGAAAAAGCAATGCAAAGAAGTCTGGAGGGAGAGGCAAAGAAGGTGAAGGAAAGGCCTGGTGGAGATCAATACTCTAAGATGCATTATTACCGCATGAACTTATTCTCTGAATATTATGAAATAAATATACCCAGGTAAGTGTTTCCACCATCCCTGAGGGAAGCTTTAACTGCATGTCTGTTACATATTCAAGATCTGTTATTATGAATACTTCATTTGAAAAAGAGTTTTTTCATGCATGAGTTCAAACCATTTGTCTTTATTTAAAAACGAGTGCTTCTGCGTGTTATAACGAAAGTGAAAATTGGTGAACGCTCAAGCCTTTCAAGTGCCAAAAGGGGATGCTGAGTCACCAATGAGGTAGAGAGAGGGATCACTGATAGACCTAAGTGTCGGCAGCCGCTGACCTTTCAGGGGCACATACTTGGTGATCTCTCAGCAGCAATTTTAATCTGTGGTTCTAAACCTCACTGCAGATTGTGACAGTATTCCGGGAGGAGAGATTACGTTTGCCTCTCTTTTTCTTTGAGCAAATTTTCAGGTTTTGACCTTATCTTCTTCAAGTAAGTGAAAGGTGAGAGACTGTGAGCTCAGATAAACACATCAGCAGATGGGTCTGTGATAAAAGTGGACTTCTAGAACGTGTGGGAGTGACCTTCCCCCACATAACGATGCTTGCACGAGAGCAAGAGGGCTTCACCTCCTTCCACAGTGGGCCCCAGAGCAGGGACATGCTATATTGATTTAGCACATAGGCTGGGTTTTCAACAAGACTCTGACCCAAACACCATCGACTAAATGCAAGGTAAAAGCATTCACATTTAATTTCTGAGTACACTTGAAACCATTCAACGAATTTTAAGGCTAGTAAGAAGGTTGGGAAAATAACATCAGCCAGAAAACACGGGCTATTTGTGGAGAATTAGGTTATGCCAGCTAATCTTGATATTAGCTGACTATATTTTAGTTACAGTGTGCATCTCTACCTGCATACTTTTATATAATACACAAATATGTACATACAAATATTTATTAGAACACATACTCAAAGTCTGTATTTCACATCTTCCTTTTTAAAGTGACTAAATCAGTATCACATTTTAAATTCTGGAAGTGTCAAAACAGACCTATGCTGCATGGAAATATTCTAATACCTGTAACCAAGTTAAATAAAGCAAAGTCTATTGAACCAATCAGTCTCAAATGAGAAAATACTAAAATTCAAAAAGCAGAATGTAAAGGATATATACTTTATGTAATACTGAAGACTTTTCTAAAGTCCACATATGGATAGCCAGGAAGAAGAAGAAAAGGCTTCCCGTAAGAGCTCAGGTTCAACTAAAAAAATATATGGTACTTTCAAAATAAAAGGTCTTATTTCTTTATTCTTTCTGTAGTGAATGCTTAAAGAGAGCCCAAGACTAGATCAGTTGTAAAAAGAATATACTGTATTTTTTTTAAAAGGGTAGAATTAATATTTTATTGTCACTTATAATCAGATGGAAGTTGGGTATAGAGTCTTCACACTTGATCTTTCCTTTTAGTAAATAAAAAAAATTACAAGTTTTCAAGAGCCGAGCGCTGGTTATATTTTCAGAAAACATAATTAGATTAATTCATTTATGGTTGCTTCAGGTTTTTCCTTATTAGCTCCAGAAAATTCACCCACCTTCTGTCCGTTTTCAAAAAACTGGAAGGTCGGCATGCATTTGACTTCACACTCTGATACAACATCCTGACAGTCATCCACGTCTACTTCAAGGAACACCACGTTGGAATACTTCTCAGACAGGGGATGAAAGGAAGGCTTGATCATTTGGCAAGGCCCGCACCACGTGGCTGAGAAGGCAACTACTACAAGTTTATCCCCTGCACTGTTCAAGGCTTCCTGAAAAGCATACTCGCTCTCGATCTGCTTTACCATTTTGGCGGCTGGGGTCTGACAAACAACCGTAAGGACCAATGAAAGTGGATCCAAAACGCCGGACAGAGCTTCTGTATTGTATTTTTAAAAGGCAAACTCTAAAATGTAGGACTTACACAAATCGTATCAGATGCTCATTAGGAACCTGTACATATTATATGAAATGCACTTTGATTAGAGTTTAGGAAAAAAAAATTATACCAACAATATCCTGAAGATTCCCCTCTATTCAAAGTTTTTGATTTTATAAATAAGTTTGGTTTTTATTTTTTAAAATTTTTAAAAAGATTTTATTTATTTATTTGAGAGAGACAGAATGAGAGACAGAGAGCGCATGAGAGGGGGTAGGGTCAAAGGGAGAAGCAGGCTCCCCGCTGAGCAGGGAACCCGATGCGGGGCTCGATCCCAGGACCCTGGGATCATGACTTGAGCTGAAGGCAGACGCTTAACCAGGCGCCCAAAATTTTGGTTTTTAAATGTTTACACCGAGCTCCATAGGACCAGGTTGTTTTTTTTTTTAATATGAAATCATGTGGTTTGTGATGAGGTCTGGAAGTTTGGGTGAGTACGGGGCAGGGAGAGGAAAGTTAAAGACCACAGAACCCTGAAATCAGCAGCCACTGCACCTGCTACTCAGGAAAAATTAAGATTTCTACATATACTTCTACTGAAGTTTTGGAGGAAGAACTAGATTAATTTCTTCAATCAACAAATATTTATAGAGCGCTTTCCATATGCCAAGCCCTGTTTTAAGTGCTGAAGAGTAAGTATTCAATAAAACAGACAAAATCCCACTTGTTTCCTAATAACTATAAATTTGCATTAATAATAATGATAACAGGACCAGTTACTGAGGATGTACTATGTGCTGGATACTAGTGGGGGGGCTGTTTTAATTACTATAATTCTACTATAAGAACAAGAACGGTCATTTCACTGAGCACTTATTATGCACTGGGTAATCTTCTAGAAGCCTTCCATTTCACCCTTTTGATGGTCCTATAAAGCAGGTACTAGCCAATTTCACTAATTCTAAAAAAGCACATTTCTTGACATTTTAGCATCTCTCAGTTTGAGAAGTGTCTTCTAATCAACAGTGTCTCAACATTATAATGAGCAATGCCTCTTTCCTTCCTTAGTGTTACATAAATTAATGGCAAGACTTGTAATTAATAGTGTTTTAGAGTCTATGAAATATAGTATTATTCTCATTTTACGGAGGAAACAGAGGTAAGTAAAGAAAACGTTAAGTATCTTGGCAAGGTCACACAGCAAGGCAAGGTCGAGGCAGCAATATAAAATCAAAGACCAAATTATTCTTTGTTTGTGACTAAGAGGAGAGGATATTAAAACTTAGTTGACACAGTGTGTAGGGGAGGGTGTAAGGAAACACTGTTTTACCTCTGGAACACCTTGTTTAGTGGGTGACTTGCGATCCTTAGGATTTAAAACACACTCACCTATGACACAGCCATTCTACTTCCAGAAATTTATCATACAGTTGATATTTATACATACATGAAAGGACCCGTTTCTGAGATTATGCAGCACTACATGTAAGATGAAAAGATCAGAAGCCACCCAAAGATCCATCACTAAGAGTCTAGTTGGATATGGTCAACATCTGGTACAGAATATATCCATTTACCTTTTAAAAAGGAACGAGGTAGCTCTTTATGTATGGGTTGGAATTATCTCCAAGATATGCTATCATATGAAAAAAGAAACATAAGAATTTGTAGCTATGTTAACATTTGAATAAAAAAGCAAGTATCTAAATAAAACCACAGATGTAGGTACATGCTTATATAGGTAAAAATAACCCTAGAAATCTACACATAAAACTAGAAACAGTGGTTGCTTCTGGAGAAGTTAACAAGGGTCTGTAAGGGTTAGGAGGAGGCTTTCTCTGAATACAGTATTAAGCATCCTGTTACCGACTTTATAATTAAAAACCAAGAACCAACTTAGTACATGCTCCCCCAGCTGTGGCCGTTACTCCTGGAACATTCCAACTATGCAGTGATGTGGCGGAGCTACAAAAGGGGCATTAAGAGACTGGGTTTTAACCCTGTATTCTGTGGGATGATGGGTAAGTGCTTTTGTATAGTTATGGTACGCAGATCAAAAGAAAGGTAAAATACACTTCATATGTACAACACATTAAATTCTAGTCCATAATTCAGGGTCTTTTCTTGAAGAGGGGGGAAGAAAAACAAGATATGATCTCTGTCCTAAAGACATCTGCAGTGTAGTAGGGTGGGATAGTTATGCCAATAATAAACATATAACAGAGCAACATAATTAAATGCAGTATTTGTTGCCATCTCCCTCTACTGCCCCATTGGATTAGGAGCCTCTTATCCCCATTATCGCGCCTGTCCCCCAGGGAAAAACTTGCGTTTACTGAGTGGAACTGAATTCTAAGAGCATGACAAGGCAAGTAATAAAGGCATTTGCACGTCAGAGGTGTAGCGTGAGAACAGTTTTCTGTGGGTGTCAGAGAAGATGCAAAGAAGGGAAAATTAAACTAGGTTCTGAAGGATGAACTCAACAGGACAAAGGAAGCTTTTCCTCACCTACACAGCAGAGATGGGATGCGGGCAAGGTGGGACTGCATGAGCTCTGGAGGTGTTCCCAGCTCTGTGGTTTAAGACAGTATGAAAGGGGGGCAGACCCCAGTGTTGGGGTGTCAATGACTAGCTCCAGTAGAAGAGAAGTACCAGGATGCACCATGCTGCAGGTCCCAAGGGGAAACATTATGGAGGGCAAAAGGTAAGAATATCTAAGAAACTGGGTGGAGAAATGCAAAAGTGGAATAGTAAGAAAATACGAAGGCAAAGACTAGATAGGGGAAGATAATCAGCTTGCACCTAGAGACACCTGAAAACAACAGGAGAGTGTAAGAACGCCTGGGGGTGGGGGTGGGGGCAAAGGTCAAATGAAACCTTAACCCGCAACAACTTAAAATTTTAAATAAACTCAGAAAAAGAAAGCGTTGATAAATAAAAAGTGAGGAGTAAAGAGAAACAAGCAGCTTTAAAATCATCCCCCTTCAAAAGAAAAAATCTTAAAGTGAATTAGAGATTTGTTTTATGCACAGTAGCTGGATTATTATACTTTACGGTAATTAAAAATGGGATGGTCTCCTTTCTTACCCATGTGTGTTCCACATATTAACGGAGCTAAATTAAAAAGAACTTGAGTTTTTAAAACTCTTTTATTTTTATTTGACACATGTGCATTTAAAATATCTCCGGAATTCTGAAAGGCACCCAAAGGTAGTATTGAATAATGGAAAATATTAACAGTCATTAGAAGAAGCTAGTTAACTTTTTTTTCCCCCAGATGCTAAAATTCCAGTTTTCCAATTTCAAAAGAAGAGTGTTAACATGTACACTAAAAAAGCACCACAGATGCTAACTGTAATCCCGGCTTCTTAATCTTGCGCAAAAACCCTTGAGAGAATGAATTATTGGCCCGTGGAAATACTTGCACTTCACTATTTTTGGTCAACAGAATTCTGGAAATTGTGCAAGTCAGACTCTGTATGGCAGGCTGGTAATCACAGGAGAGGGGCGCACAGACTGGGGCCCTTCAGCCATTGTTAATAATGTGCTGAGGAAGACACAGGCCAGGCCTGGGGAGCCCATTCCGCAAACAGCATCAACCCACACTCCACCAATCACAGGACTCTCGACAGTCTTAAAACTTGAGAAGTAGAGCTAAGGAGAGAGAGAGAGAAAAAGCAGAACTAGCTTCCTCATTTCTCTAGTGACTGCCTACATTGCTTGCTGTGAGCATCACTAGCATTAATGTTTCTCCGCACGTCTCAACAGAAATAACTTCAGCTACGAAGAAGTCATTAATTATATTTTATGATAAAATATATTGCCGAGAAACAAAGTGTGCTTTTCAGGGGGGAAATGAAAATTCTTATTCCTTGAAAATAAGGTATGGGTAAGGTTTTAATTTAACTTCTGTTTGTGTCTTCCAAGCAATTTTCCAGACAGATTTCCCAGGGTAAAATGTTGTTTTAAGATTTTAGAGAACTAAGGTCAAATGAGTAAGTTGTTTTATCTTCCTTCTTTTTTTATTTTCTTTTAAGATTTTATTTATTTCACAGAGAGACAGTGAGAGAGGGAACACAAGCAGGGGAAGCAGGAGAGGGAGAAGCAAGCTTCCTTCTGAGCAGGGAGCCCCATGTGGGGCTCAATCCCAGGACCCTGGGATCATGACCTGAGCCGAAAGTAGATGCCTAATGACTGAGCCACCCAGGCGTCCCTTATCCTTTTTTATTTAAGTGTTTATTTAAATTCCAGTTGGTTAACATACAGTGTAATACTAGCTTCACGTGTACAATATAGTGACTCAACACTTGCCAACATCACCGGTGCTCATTACAAGTACCCTCCTTAGTCCCTACCACCTATTTCTCCCATCCCCCCACCCAGCTCCCCTCTGGTAGGTTCTAACTTCTTTTTCTTTTTTTAAGATTTTATTTATTTATTTGGGGGAAAGAGAGAGAAAGAGAAAACGAGCAGGAAGAAGGGGCAGAGGGAGAGGGAGAAGCAGGCTCCCCACTGAGCAGGGAGCCTGATGCGGGGCTTGATCCCAGGACCCTGGGATCATGACCTGAGCCGAAGGCAGACGCTTAACTTACTGAGCCACCCAGACACCCCAGTTCTATCTTCTTAATTAAAATATCTGACATACATGTCAGCCTTTGAGAGGAGGCCAGGCATGTTATACAAATAAGGATAGGATGAGGGATAGGAACAAACATTCTTACGTCCTTCGCACCAAATGCAGGGGAGGTTTTAAAATCATTTTTAAAAATTTCACTCCATTTTGGATTTTCCTTTCTTTTCACCTTTTTGTCTCAATTTGCCAAAGTGAAATATGTCATCCCCGTGCAGCCTGGGTTGCCAGATAAAAAGAGAACACCTAGTTGTGTATGAATTTTCAATGAATAAATTTTTAGTATAACTACATCCCACTTACTGCATGGGACACAATCTATGTTAAAAAAAAATACTGTTTATCTGAAATTCAAATTTAACTGGGTATGCTGTATTTTTATTTGTTAATCCTGGCAACCTTAACATATTGAGTGGATCGTGTCCTAGTGGGGGCAGGAAAGGCTGGTAAGTGGTCGTGCACAGCGGTGATGAGACACGGAGAGGGCTGGGACAAGGTGCAGAGACTGATGGCGGAGGACAAGCAGGGGGACTGGTGGAACAGTGGAGGGCAAGCCCAAGCCCGGGGTGGCTGCAGTGCGCGCTCGAGCGCTTGGTACAAGGCCGTCCCTCTCCCTGCCCTTGGCTCACCTCTTCCCGACGCTGGTGAATTTCGTGGAGGGGGCATACAACCAATGGCAGCAAAAACGGAGATTCCTTTAGGTTTGATAAATAACTTGAAGACACAGTAACTGCCATATCTATGTAGACTTTCTTTTGATTATTATTATTTTAAAGATTTTATTTATTTATGTATTAGAGAGCGCGCGCGAGAGAGAAACAGCATGAGAGGGGAGAAGGTCAGAGGGAGAAGGAGGCTCGCCGTTGAGCTGGGAGCCCGATGTGGGACTCGATCCCAGGACTCCAGAATCATGACCTGAGCCAAAGGCAGTCGCTTAACCAACTGAGTCACCCAGGCGCCCTCTTTTGATTATTTTTTATCAGTACTTTCATATACTGCATGTTGGCAAAGAATTTCATTATGAACTTTGTTTCTTCCCCTATTATTAAGATTTCTGAGAGCGCTTGGGTGGAGAGGTGGAGGGGAGACAGTAATCTACTAAATGCGA
This sequence comes from Mirounga leonina, assembly GCF_011800145.1. Lineage (NCBI taxonomy): Eukaryota > Metazoa > Chordata > Mammalia > Carnivora > Phocidae > Mirounga > Mirounga leonina. The sequence goes on along the minus strand of NW_023270709.1, from coordinate 22,454,760 downwards.
CATTCTTACCCTGGGATCTGGGAAACTTCCCATTTTCTGCAACACGACCTCGCCTGCCCATAAAAGGAAGTCACAAGTGCCAGCTGGGGTCCAGATAACCTGCACAGGACGTCACCCTAACCTGCTTCTAAGCTGCCCTGCTGGCCTTTTCCTATGTCCATGTGTCATGGCTTCGGATGATTTTCTCCTCAACCTTTCTCAGTGATTTAGACCCTGACTAGGGGTCTAAAATAGAAATAGGGTACTATTTCTCTGGCTTGGATACCTACTACTGTGGCGGTCCTAAAAAATTCCAATCCTTTGGCCGGAAGCCCTGGGCTGTGGCCCTAACCCGCCCCGCCCCCACCCGCCAGGGAGGAGTCTGGGAAGAGAGCAAGTTGGACGGGGCTCTCTGAGGAACAGAGCGCTGGACCAGCCTGATCTGTTAGTCTTTGATGATATTCGCCCCGATATCCGGCTTTATTCAATATATCTTCGCCTCCAGGCTGACGGTGAATCAGTCAGCAGGGCCGGGGAGAAAGGAGGTGAGGGTGGTGGTTTTTAGGGTCTGCTTGGCTGCTTTACTGTCTGCTTTACCAGGAGGCCATTCAATGGAGTCCTCAACGCTCTTCCCCTACTACTGTCTTCTGCCCCTTTTATTCCTTCTCACACCTCTTTCCACCTAGAGTTTACCTATTTAAATTTTGACTCGGAAGTGGGGGAGAGAGAGGCAGGGGAAGAGGCCACTTCAACCCTGAGCTTAAGCTGTCAACCCACCTTTTATTAGAGCATCTTACACTGTGGCTTTTTAGCTACTCGTGGCACAGGGGTCATGAGCCTGGACTCTGGAGCGAGACTGCTCTGTAACCTACTAGCTGTGTGACCCTGAGCAGTCACAGAATCTCTCCGTGTCCGTTTCTTCATCTTCAAAATAGGGGATAATCCGAGTTCTCATCGGGTCAGCATGAAGAGTAAATGAGTTATGCACGTATGTCAAGCTTTGAGGATAGTGACAGTTACATGGTGTGGACCAAACAGTTGAATAATAATAATAATAATAATAATAATAATAATAATAATAATAATAGGTCCACTCAGATTCCACTGTCTTTGTCAGTCCTCAGGGTGACTGGCAAAGCAGAATGCTGGTATCCACCAGGCTCTGGATCTATCTCTGCCATTTACGCATGCTTCCATACCCCTCCCATCCTTGCAGTTACAGTCACAATATTAACGTGTAAACCAAAAAAATGTTTGGGTTTTAGATCAATGCCATTTTAGAAGGAAAAGAGAAAAATACATTGATAGAGTGGCAAAGGTAGGCTCAAGGAAACATGATGAGTTAGTCCACCTGAATCACCAGCTGAGGAGGGTTAAAAATGAAGAAAATGCCTTTGGGTCAGGTTGGCACAAGGGTAGCTAGACACGCATTTGCTGTTGAAGTAAACACAGCGGAACCATGTCTGCATCTTTGGTAGTAATTATATGATCACCTTGAGAGGAAAGACATTTTAACAAATGGGAGCACAGATCTTATACGAAGGGAGCGCTTTAGTCACGTCCTTTATTTTGAGGCTGAGTTAGTCACTTGGCTTTTAGAGTTCATGGCGCCTGTGAACATGGGTTTACTATTTACAGAAATACTCACTTCCCCATGCTTTGAGGCCATACCCTGAGTGTGGTTTTAGGATGACATGTGTTATAACAATAAGGCAACTCAATCAAGCGGACATTTATCCAATTGTTCCTGATATTTAGCAACATCCCTAGAATTACTTTTTAAACATTTTTAGTCTTTGCCAAAGATGGGGAATGGAGAGGTGCACAAACAGCTTTGGACGAGCTGCTGTGGGGAACTGTGTCAAGCATGGCATAAACATGCCAAATCAGTAACTTGTTTCTTTATCCGCACGTGCCGTGCAAATCTGGCTATCGTAGAGTGCTGTATCCATTAAAAACCGAATATGCTATTTCCAGACAGCAGATAGCTCGAAGCTCAACAGGGCCAGCAGGCAGGGATCCAAATTCACATCTCCCTCTCGAGAAGAACCACTCAAAGCACTCTGTTGCGACATTATGTTCCCCAAAGCACAGGGGATAATGAAGGCTTGACAAAACCGTGGCTGCCCTGGGACGGAGTCAAATGGCCATTACTCTTCAAACAGAAAATGCTGGGCAACGTGACCTGTGTTATCTTAAATCACTAGACAAATCTGATTAATGGAGAAACGTAGATCAATACCGGATTTCTAACGTGAAACGGTCCCTTTCGCTCCAGGTAGGACCTATGTATTTATGAAACTGATGCCACAGGGATGAACGGTCTCTCAGGGAAGGAAGGATGGTGGTATAACCCAAGACTTTTTTCCCCCCGAGACTTTTTTTTTAGATTTTTTTAGATAAGATTTTATTTATTTATTTGACAGAGCGAGAGAGCGCAAGCAGTGGGAGCAGCAGAGAGAGAGGGAGAAGCAGATTCCCCGCGGAGCAGGGAGCCCGATGAGGGGCTCGATCCCAGGACCCGGACCCTGGGACCATGACCTGAGCCGGAGGCAGACACTTAACGACTGAGCCACCCAGGAGCCCCTTCCCTGAGACTTTTAAAATAAAATTTGCTGTGTGCTTCTGTCCACAGGAAGCCACAGACAGTATTTTCTACATTTTTTTTTATTAAATCATATTTCACTGTGCACTGGTAGGCATGAATTCCCAGATGTGTTTGTATTAATAGCAGTTAATACAAACTGCTTATCTTAGGAAGTGTGGGTTATGCAAATACATATCAGCATTTTTTGTATATTTAATATTGTACTTAAAAATGCACTGTACTGATACATTACTTACAATTCTTCCACTCAAGTTATGCCTAGCATACTCTTTAAGATAAAAATATCATATACTTTATTATTTTTACAGTAATTATATAAATAAGTAATTTGGGGGAATATGAATTCTCTCATTTTTTTTCTGCTCGCACACATTTTTTGGGTCCTTTACCCCGACTACCAGCACATGTTCAACCACTCTTACTCTTTCTGTTATTAAACCACGTTCTATAGCGATACTTCATGCAACCAACCTTAAAAAACCAGCTATTCCTAAGAGTTTTCAAGATAAATAACATCTATCCTTAAAATAGCAATTATTTCTAAAAACAGACCATAGACGTCTCTACTCTTCTAAAACATCTGCTTCTTGCTGTAATTTAGGCCCAATTATTTTACTTAGGGACTACTAAAATGTGTAGGGATCTCTGGGTATTTGGGTGCAAATTAAGTGGTCCTGGGCCAGCTGCACTCGGGGAGTACCTTTGTTAAGGACTTAATGCCCTTATGGCCCCGTCCTTGCCTTCGTTTTAGGATGCCGCCACTTTTTAATGGATCTCTGGCTTCTTGAAGGCATAACCACCCTCTGTGTGACTGCTGCTAGGGCTGACTGTTTTTTGGGAAACCAGACATGTCTGTTTGTTAGAAAAAGTCTTTTTAAAAGTGGACTGCGTGTGGATGGGGGCCTTGAAGAAGTAACGATGTGGGGAGAGAGAATGAAACGAGGATGTGGACAGGCTGGGTCCTGACTGGCGGGCTGGTGGGCTGGCGGCCCTGGAGCCAGGTACCGGACGGCAGAGGCTCCTGCACAAAAGGCCTCTGGCCGTGTAAGGCACTAGTGTTTGTTTTCTCTGTGCTCCTACGCTGACTCATCAAGCATATCCATACATAGCCGTTTGGCGGGGCGGGGCGGGGGGTGGGGCACATATGAATTTGTTTATAGTTTAGCTGATGTATGTCTGTGTCTGTAGAAAAATTCTTAAAATAACACTAGTCACCAAAAAAAAAAAAAAAAAAAAAGACAGGAAAAAAGCTTATTCCACCAACATGGTTTCACAATAACGTTTCTTCTCACGTGTGCCCATTCATTTATGTCCACGAATGTAGAAAATTATTGAAATAATAATAGTCACTAAAAGAACATGAGATGCCCACTTCATAAAACAGAGAAGCTGTAATAGTAACCCGTTAAAGGCTCACTTTTAAAGGTGAATATATAAAGTTACGCAGATTAACTGTGTTTAGAGACGGAACGACGCAGATGTTAAAGACCACTAAAGACTGAAACAGAATTGTGTACTTTTTCCTTCCAAGCATTTTCATATTTTATAATAGCTTTCTACGTTAGCAGATTATAAACATCTGTGTTTAGCTAATAAACTGAGATTTCCCCCCTGAACACATAACTCTGATAAAAATCTAACAAGAAAGAAAAAAAGGGGGGAAGGAAGGAAACAGAGACGGGGAGAGAGAGAGAGAGACATCTTTTATATGCATGGCAATACTTCTTTCAGGCCAAAGACAGAAAGCAAATGCTAATAAGCAGAGTTTTAATAAAAAGTGTTCTAATTATAGCCCACTCTACTTACCCATAACTTAGCCAAAGAAAAAATTCAACTTTAGTGACATGGAAGACCTCTGGACCTGTAACCTTTCCTGGTAGTTAGTATGATGTGTTTTCAGAAATTACAAGCTATGTTTATTATGTGTTTAATTAAAATAACAGGACAGCATACAGTGCACAAAATAAAATCAAATTACCTGCTGCTTTGGATTCTCTTTACCAATGTTCCCTTTTATTAGGGCAGAAAAATGGGAATTGGCTTTAGTCAAGCCATTCTCTATAAGTGTGTATTATAAGAACTGAAAACAGTTTGTTTTTTTTTTTTAATGGTCATGGAACCAGAGATAACACTCCAAAACGAAATTCTTCCCATCTCCAGCAAAATTTGTCATAGAGTATAAAAAATAAATCAGATATTTTCCTTAAGACTCATTCTGATTGCACATTTTGCTCTAAGCTTTATTTGCTTTCTGCAACAGCATTTAAGAGAAACCCAACTGACCATGTACAACGTAAACAATGGCTTCAGAGTACGATTAAGAAACGCACCTGGCCTCACTCAAACAACATGTTTGTTTAACCTGGTCACTCTCCGGTGCCTGGGGTCAGGCAGGAGCAATCTTGGTTGGGTTGGGGGAGTTGGGGAGGAGAGAAGAGCAAACATAACTGACTCACTGAGAAAAGAAAGGGTGTACTATCCTTTGTAATTACCACCATTTTAACAGTTTCTAGCAGGCCAGGCTATCATTTAAGTGACCCACTGTAATTTGGGATGAAGTCCCGGGAAATTATGCCAACTTTGGAAGAGGAGCTGCATTTCTGAGTTTACTCAGCATAACGAACCCACTGAAATGCTGAGTGTTCCTTCTTTGGTATAAATTTACGTCAAGGGAAAAATTAACAGTAAAAGGAATCTAGCTAGAGAGGAAAAGAATACCACAACATTCACTCCAGGAAAATTTCCATCATGTTAAAAAAAAAAAAAAAAGAAAATATGTAGAATAGCATGATGAACCCCCATAAACTCATCATCCAGTTTCAATAATCGTTGACACATGGCCAGTCTGATTTTACTGTATCCTACCCACTCCCTGCCTTGCATTCTTTTTTTAAAGCAAGTTGCAGACAGCCTATATTTTATCTTATATAAGCTTTCATTTATAATGTATGTATATATTTAATCTAAAGATCACTACAGAAATCTCACTGAGCATGAGATGTTTAAGCCAGCTCTAACCACATCTTACAGAACATTCTATGTTAAAACCTATCTGCTTAGAAAGCTAATTTGTTTGAATATAATTGGGTACTTAAAATGACAAAGTAAGTTGAATCACAACCCCCTTGTATTTTATTTATGGGGGAATAAAAGGAATATTCTAAGACTGAGAAAGCAGTGTCCGTTCCTCAGCCCCTGGGATGCTAGTCTTTGTGGACACTGATCAACAGGAGAAAGGGTTGAAAGTGACCCAGTGAGACGTGTCTGGATGGAGCTGGAGAAAGAAACTTTCCCCTTTTCCGTCCCTACACATGCAGAATGAAGCAGAATGCCAACAGGCCAAACCTTTGGAACTTCAAAAATCACTCATCAAGCAGCCTAGCTCTTTACAATAATTTATTACCGATCTTAAAGCAAAGATCAAAAGGAACTCCATCTAGCACTTATATTCAATTCCTCATTGCCCAGTGACTAATTTGCAAAGGAATGAAGCCTTCACAAGGGAAGCCAAAATAATCCGAGGTAACTTTGATACAATGCCACAGAGGATATGAAGAGGAAGCCCGTAGAAGCGGCAAATGGCTAAGTTCCATTAAGAGTTCTAATAAAAGAATAATGGAATTTCCCTTAACTGTGAATAAAAATGTTAGAAGTGGGCAAGATTTAGACAAGTCAGGCAAAACCTTTGATTTGTCACAGCCTTTTGTTGTTCCTGAGTGTTAACTTTAGCCACTGCTGCATTTATGTTAATTAAATGGCTTCATCTGAAAAACTGCAACTCTCCTATCAGGAATCCAGCCCATCTCCCTCCCTTTGCTGGCATATTACTTATCTACCTGCACCCTCTCTCTACTGACAGGCATTACTGGCTTTCCTGATCTCTTTCAAATAAATTGCCATATTCTGCAAGGGGACTGGTTTAACTTGAAAAATGCAACGTGAAATGGCATCATTTTTAGTACTGTATATTGCCATGGTCACACAATGCACAAACACCTCTTTCACAGATTGTTGGTGCTTAAAGTCAACTGGTCACTATAGAAACACTAGAAGCTATTGAAAATCCTTCAACTTCTATGAACAACTGGCACAGTTTTTCCCTCCTGAATCCAGACATCTCCGTAATTCTCAACTGAGGAAAATAGTTTTCACACTACTTATCTTGGCTAGTTAAAAAATCCCCACCACATGTCTCCTTGTAAATTCATAGATCAAGATTTAAGTTTATATTAGCATTTCAAGTGTGCACATTTTTTGTTCGCTTCTGAAATCACCTCGAATTAACAGATTTACTGGAACCTTACATGATACAGAAGTTGTGCACGAATCTCGGGAATCTTGTAATATATTTCCCTATGATGATGTGGTGTTGAGCATTTTCTTTAAAAACAGTCAGAAGTGTTTTTTTTTTTTTTAAAGAGCTCTTATCTTTAACAAATATATGGTGAAATACTCATAAGAAGATGTCTGGGAATTCTTCAAACACAGGGAGTGAAGAGCGTGGGGTGTAAATGAAGCAACACTGGCCATGGGTCTATGAAGCCGGGGGACAAATACATGGGAGTCACGGCACTATCTGGTCTTCCATGGGGCAAAACTTTTGGCAGCAGGTATTTCAGATACTAATGTTAGGGATTTTATTTAGAGAAAATAACTCTCTGTCAGAAGCAATGGAAAACCAAAGAGTTGGCAATTACTAGCTCAACTGTCTTTACGAATTCAAAAGTCAAGTTCATCACTTCAGCGTTTGGAAAGAAAAAGCCAACCAAGTAAATAACACCCCCAAATCTGTCTTTACCTCATCTTTGAGATTTCAGTGACAATGTGTAACTGGATTTTAATGTGAATAAAATATAATTATTTTAGTTCAGAAATAAAGATTTTCTGACTTCTTTAGAGGAATAAACAGCTGACAAACTAAAATGGAAATATAAATGTAATTGGAAAACATACTTCAAAATCACTGTCTGCTGGTGAGAACTGTGCTCTGCGTTCAGAAAGACTTCTATCCAACACACGAATAACATGCTTCTCTTACCTTGTGGTCATACGGATTGTAGGAATGGAATACCCGGGAAAGATCTTTCGTTCTTTGCTTTTTCTGTGGAGGAAAATGCAAACATGTGAGTTGACAGCTGGCAAAAATATACAGGTGCATCAGTATCTAAATGTCTGTCTGTCTGTCTATCTATCTTTCCACATCTCTGTCTACCTACCCACCTGCATTAAGATATTGTTTCGAGATTCTTCCTTGTGCAAAGTGAGGGGCTACAGTCCAGTCTGAGACACATGGTTGCAATTAGAAATCAAAGCCACTTGGTGGTTTTGTGGGTCGTTGTCACAGACCAGCCAGGAGACCTTTTCCTAGAGGTTTGGTAGTTGAAACACTAATCATCTTCAAAAATCCTATTTTCAAACACATAACTCAGAGACTAAACTGAAGAGAAAGAAAACTCAAACACGCTTAGGACACTTGCCATTTCATTGTAACACCAACTGCTATTACTCTGACCTGGGCACTGGCGTGCGTCCAGTTAAACAATGCACCTTCACCTGGCTTCCTAGTCTCAGCTCGGGTCTGTCTGCCTGAGGCCACCTTTGTTCTGTCCCTGCCGTGTAGCCCAAGGGCCTTGCACGGTGTCTCACACGCAGCACTCGATGCGTAGGAATAACGGAATTTACCTGACGTAGACAGGCATATCTATCATGATGACATAAGCCTCATATATTGTGAGGAAAAGAGAAGCCTCTTTTCACTGCTAATGATATGTTTTTCTCAAGCTGAACCCGCCACTTGAGGACTGTCTCTACCTCCTACCACCCCCCCCCCCCCGGTGTCTGTGACAGTTAAGGGTGGAGTTCTCTTCTGGTCAACTGGAAGAAGCAGCTTGTTTTCACATACACAGACATCTGTCCACTCACTGTAACCACCACAGGAAATTCTGTGCATGGCTCTAGATCTTCTGTGCAGATATTTTCACATACAATTATCACTTTCAAAGAAAGGGGATCATTCTGTATACTCTGTCCTAAAACTGACTTTTTCCACTTCACAACTGATCCTTGCCAAACTTAAGGACTTGTATAACCAGCTCCGCAATCCCTTATATGGAGTGCTGAAATCCAAAAACTTCTGCAATCTGAACTTTTGGCATTTCATTTCCATTTTTTTCATAAAATGATCATCTTTGCCAGCTTGACAGTGTGCATTTTTTTCAGAAACGATAAATTGTACAAGTGCAGATGCAGAATCAAATAGCACGCCATGCTGATTACCTTGATGGATGATACCAAAGTGCCTCCTCCCTCCAAACCCTACCCTGATTTGCCTTCCCTCCAAGAGTGAATGAGAGAAGGGACTGCAGCTAAGTCGGAAATTCTTCATTTCTCTTTTCCATTTACAGGTTAGAACGTTTCTCAATTCACCGACCAGATGAAACATCTTTAAAACATATTGAACATCTTCGCAGGTGCCAGTTACAGAACTGATTTCTTCGATGTCGTCGAGTTAGCCCGAGACCGTATCCTGCAATTCTGGCTTGAGAGTGGTCTTTGCCCTTAACACTGCCCCCATCTGGCTTCCGGCCCCACTCTGCTGTTGTTAATCCAACTACCAGGTAGCTGAGTGGCTTCTGTCTTCACTTGTGAAAGAATCCTTGCCTGGTATTCAGGTTTCCTAGGGAAGTATTTCTGTACTTCCTCCCTCTAAACTCCAGTGTCTGCCTGAGCACATCTGTCCCACCTCCCCCAGGGCTAGGGATCCAAGCAGACCCTCTAGCCTGGGCTCTACGTGGCCTTCGGCAGCCACATGGCTAAGCAGTTGAATCTAGTGTTAACCAGGATTTTATATTCGAGTCATCTGTACACACTCACTGTTGCCCCATAGATCAGTCTTCCTATTTCAGGATGGTCTTTGGACGTGGCAGGGCTTCAGGTCACTTGGCTTTGTTTCTACAGCACCCACTAAACATCATCCCTCCCTGCCGCCAGCCAAAATCCCAGCCGCCTCCTCCGTCCACCTCGAGAGTCGGCTTCTGACCATCCCAACGCTAAAGTAATGTAACACTCCTTTTCCCCCGAGAGCAGGGGTGAGCCTCCGACTGACTGGGAACAGTCCCCTGACTCTGCAAGAGCCCTGAAATCTCTTCTGAACAGGTCACTGGTTCACCAAAGTTTTTGTTAGCTTATAATTTTCTCTTTCCTTTCCATGTACCCTCTTAGTTGTATAACAGTTCTTGGCTTACACTTCAATCAGAAGAAAAATGACGGATACTAATGTTTCCTTTGGTAGAAGACTCACTATAAAACATGGGGTGAAATTTTTTTCAGAAAGGAAATTATGCTAGGAAAGATAAAATACGGAGCATGTCGTTATTCAATTTAGGAGGTGTCCAAAAGACTGTTTAGTCCCAAAAAGGTTGAGCTACCAGCTTGAGTTGGCCGGTGGAAACGGAATATTCAGAGGTTGTTTGGTGTGACATTTTCATGTGGTTTCGGTTTTATATCTCTATTTTGACAGCTAAAACCTATACATGCTTTTTACTGTAAGCTACTTCAAATTATTTCGGGAAGGAAGTGGGGTATAAATGACAAGTAAATAACACAATTTGGATTAGCACCCAAAAGAAGCCAGCGAGGAAAAAAAATGCTCTTCTTTCTGACAACAAATCTATTATATATAAATACAGGGAAGTCTTGGCTAGGAATCCTGAAGGTTATATGTATTAGTTCAGTTAACTGGAAATTACTGCTGTTTTTCCTGTGAGGTCAGAATCCATATAGCTCAGTACTGTATATTCAGGGATCCAGAGATTGACAAATGATGGTGATGGCCCATGGGCCAATCTAGCCTATCACCTGTTTTTGTAAGTAAGATTTTACTGAGACACAGCCACACACATTTGTTTATGTGTATCTATGACCACTTCTGTATTACAACAGCAGAGTCGTGTGGTGCCAACAGAGATCCTGTGGCCCATTAACCCTAAAGTTTTTACTCTCTGGCCCTTTACAGAAATAGTTAGCCATCCCAGATCTCGAATCTCTATCTTGGACCACGTCTACTTCTGGCAATAGTCCCCTGACCCCAAACCAAATAAACAACTATTCAGCAAAATTCCTTGCTCCTTCTACTCAATGAAGACAGTTCAAGGACCAATCATAACCTATACCCAAACACATCAGGATGAACACATCGGGCCAATGAACCATTAGCTGTCTTGCTTCCAGGATTTTACTTTTGGGCATTCAATGTTCAGACAGAGAATATTATGATTCGGTTTGTAGAGCACGCTGAAGTAGACATGGGACTTTCAGAGCCTTCTGTATTCACACTGGAACTGCTGATGACAGAAATGCTGCAATCCTTTAACTGAATTCTAGCGCTAAAGCTGAGGAGAAGCTTTCATGTACAAGGGACAGAAGCATGGCCATTATTGCTAGTTTCCAATAGGCAGACAGTGCTAAGAGTCCTAGGCTACAAAACTTGTTGAGCCTTGCTATCAGCACTTTTAACTGAAACTAAAAGCCGAGCCAAAATTGGAATAATTAGATACTTTCCTATTGCATCATAGTGTGTTTCTAAACTACCTCCCACTTTTTAGCCTGTTAAAACAAACATCTCAGTCATGCAACCACCTATTAATTCTCTGAGCGTTTAAAAAGTAAACATGTTGAACAAGGCGTGTGATGAACTTGGAACAAGGGTGGCCAAAGTACAGTGAGTATGGCAAACATCTCTCTCAGAGCTGGACGAGGGACCTTCGAGTCCCTTTCATCATGAATCTCAGGGTACAGGCCGCAGAGATGAGAGTGATTACAAAGGAACCACAGGCCAAGTCCTGCAGTCTATTTGGGGTGCAACTGGGTTTAGAAGATGAGGCAGCCTGAAAATTTGGTCAAATTTTGAGATTTCGGAGAAATCTCCATCCTAGAGGTGCTTCCTAAACTGCTTTTATATTTCACACTCCAAGAACAGAAAACACTGACGACCCCTTTAAGATCCAAGTTTAAACTCCTTTTCAGACAAAACCAAACAAAACTAAAGGCCCCAATGGAGCATTTTTAACAGTTCAGGTTTGCAGACAATGGAATCATTTCAATTTTTATCAAAGGGATACAAGGAGTTAGATCTGAAAGAGGCTCACATGCAATGAAAATCTGTATTTTGAAGGTGAGATTGTATAATCAATTAAATCGTAACAATATCCACCAGTTTAACTTCTCCTGGGCTTCCCAAGAGAATTCAATGCTTTCTATGCTCATTCTCTACTTGTAGATAACACAATATAAATGTTTCAGGATACTTTGTGGTAAGAAGCACAAGAACAGGTTTGAGTTTCAATGTACTAACTTCCTGTTCCCAGTTCCCCACGTAAGGAGCTTGGAAGTCACTGCTCCAGCTAACAAGTAACAAGCTGAACAGACAAGACTCAACTCTTTTTTGGATGCATAAGGGAGGGAAAGACAGAAAACACTGCTGCCCCCAGAACTGGGAGAGACCAATAAACCAATATGGGGAATGTGGCTTCTGGAGCATTCTGGAGTGTAAGTAGGAAAACCTGATCGGTAATGGATGCATTGCTGGAGGCTTGGTGCAGACAACTCTGTTAAGAACTTCAGGGGGATCCAGTCATGGGGCAGGAGTGGGGGGTCTACAACATCCTGAGATTTACCTCCAGGAGCTCAACCAGGTTCCCATAACAAATATGGGAGAAAACTCCCCTGTGGCTTCTGGTATGCCGAGGGGAAAAAGAAACATTTTGAAATACACCAGAGTATTCTGTTCTTAACAAGGCCTGCCCTCAGGGGGAACTAGTTAACCAGAGCCTAATCTGCTGGGGTATTATCAGAGACTAGCTAACCTGACAAGGGAAATACCCAACTTTAGCCCACTAAGCCATCCTGTTCCACCCAAGGAGGGAGGTAAAACACTGAGAAAACCTGTTTACAGTACAGAGGCAGGATCACTAAAAGACTGAGATCTAATCATAGGACTCCAGAATGCTTCCCCTGTCCTTATACCTCATCACCACATTACTAAAGGCCTATTTGTGGCAGTTCCTTTTACCCAGTACGTCATGTCCGGCTATCAAGAAAAATTACAAGACATACCAAAAGGCAAAAACACAATTTGAAGAGACAGGCCAAGCTTCAGAACTGGACATGGCAGAGTGCTGGAATTATCAGACTGGGAATTGAAAATATGTTGAGGGTTCTAATGGATAATGTAGACAGTATGCAAGAACAGATGAAAAATGTACGCAGAGAGATGGAAATCAAAGAATGAACCTCTCCCAAACTTCCCTCCCCAAAATGCCAGAGATGAACACTATAATGGAAATGAAGAATGTCTCTGACAGGCCAAGTAGTAGACTGGACACGGATGAGGAAGGAATCTCTGAGCTAGAGCTTTATCAATAGAATCCTCAAAAATCAAAAAGGAGAACAAAGACTGAAAAAAAGAACAGAATATCCAAGGACTGTGGGACAGCTATAAAAGGTGTAAAATATGCATAATGGGGACATCAGAAGGAGAAGAGAGAAAGGAACACATGAAATATTTGAAACAATCATGACTGAGAATTTCTCCAAATTAATGTCAGACACAAACCACAGATCTAGGAAGCTCAGACAACACCAAGCACAACAAATGCCAAGGAAACCTATCCTTTGGCTTATTATTTTCAAATTATAGAAATCAAAGATAAAGAAAAATTCCTGAAAGAAACCAAAGGTGGGAGGAATCCCTTATCTATAGAGGAACAAAGATAAGAACCATATCTGATTTCTCAGAAACCATGCTGGCATGAAGAGAGAGAAATATTCAGTGTTGAGAGAAAAAAACACCAACTTAGAATTCGGTACCCTGCAAAATTATCCTTCCAAAATGAATAGATAAAAACCTCCTCAGAGAAACAATTGAGGGAATTTACTTCCAGCAGACCTTGTTTGTAAGAAACATTAAAAGAAGTTCTTTGGAGAGAAGGAAAATTATATAGATCAGAAATCTAATCAGAAGGAAGAGCATTGAATAAGTAGTGAAGAATAAGTGCAGGTAAAAGAATTTTTATTTTTCTTATTCCTTTTTTTTTTTTTTAAGGATTTTATTTATTTATTTGACAGAAAGAGACACAGCAAGAAAGGAAACACAAGCAAGGGGAGTAGCAGAGGGAGAAGCAGGCTTCTCACTGAAGAGGGAGCCGGATACAGGGCTGGATCCCAGGATCCTGGGATCACGACCTGAACCGCAAAGGCAGATGCTTAACAACTGAGCCACCCAGGTGCCCCTATTTTTCTTATTCTTAATTGATCTAACAGGTAACAACTTATTCAAAACAATAATAGCAAAAATATATTCAATTATGCATGCTTATGTATATGTGAAATGAATGACAATGACACTGGGGTGGGAGAAAGAAATTAAGATACTTGTGTTATTCGGGTGCCTGGTGGCTCAGGTCATGATCCCAGGGTTCTGGGATTGAGCCCTGTGTTGGGTTCCCTGATCAGCAGGGAGTCTGCTTTTCCCTCTTCCTCTGCCCCTACCCCCCGCTTGTGCACTCTCTAATAAATAAATGAAATCTTTAAAAAATGTTTAAAAATTTTTAAAAAGATGATTGTGTTATTTTTTTTTTAAGATTTTTTATTTATTTATTTGAGAGAGAGAGAATGAGAGATGGAGAGCATGAGAGGGAGGAGGGTCAGAGGGAGAAGCAGACTCCCTGCCGAGCAGGGAGCCCGATGCGGGACTCGATCCCGGGACTCCAGGATCATGACCTGAGCCGAAGGCAGTTGCTTAACCAACTGAGCCACCCAGGTGCCCTGATTGTGTTATTATTATAAGGTACTCACACTACCCGGAAGTTAAGTCGTTACATGAAAGTGGATTTTTTTTTTTTTTGCTTGGATTGACTGGAACTGTATATTGCAAACTCTAGGGCAACCACTAACCCAGGTTAAATATAAAAGTGTAACTGATGTGCTAAGAAAAGAGAGTTTCAAGCCACCTATTTTCTTCTTGTCCCCTTGTTGGCAGGGAGGCTGAGAAGTGGTTAACCAATCGACTGGCAAGTAGCAGCGGAAAGTAAGAGTGAAAAGATAAGAAGCCAAGGCAACTCATTAACTGGGCAAGCAGGTTCTGAATAGGTGATCTTTGTGTCATGCAGGGGCACTTAAGACAACAAGGCAATCGATGATGGGGAGGGAGGCGGTGTCTAGGAGAGTCAGATTCTAAACAAATTCCAAAAAGAGACCAGAGTCAAGACTCTAGTAAATAAACACCAGGCAACAAGACCTGGTCAGTTCCCACCTGCCAGGGGCAGGCATTTAGTGGGCAAGTCAGAGAACCATATCCTGAGGCAGAAGGGCCAAAATAGCACAGGTACAAGATAAGAACTAATGACTCAGGGGTTCAGGGGTCCTTGGTGAGACTAGTCAGGAACTAGGAGAACTGCAGCGAGCACAGGGCTTAGCAAGGAGCAAGGAGACACTAAAGGCAGGGATAAGAAATGAAGCAGCAGGAAACCTTAGGAGGTAAGCGAAGGTGTTAACTATCAAAACTGTGGTCTGACCATGAGGGAGGTCTGATGTTTGCCGTGGGATCTTCGGTTATACCTCTTGCAGGGGCAGGTTTCCGTTGTCAGGGGGTAGGCGATGCTGAGCTTATTAAACTCGGCCTGTAATGGGACAGCATTTGGTTGAAGAGGGAAAATACTATAGCTTACTGGAGAGTTCGGTTTTTGATAAAAGCAGAAATAGAAGAACTGAGTCTACAGATAGATGATGCCGTTTATAAACTGTAAGAAAGGAGGCTGAGTGTAGGCGCCCAGAGCGAGGAAGGAAGTAGCCCTGTGAAAGCAGAGAGATGCCTAAGTGGTTAGAGCGCATAATATAAGAAATGCAACAAACAACCCCACTGGCGGTTCAGAAAGCGCTTCCTCATGGTGTTAGAGATGGAGCAAGGGTGCAATGCTAGAGGCTGAAGGTGGTGTGAGAGGCTGTGGCAATGCTCCAGAGAAAAGCACAACATCCCATCCCAGATTCAGTTAGGGCGAGGAGAGGGGGTGGGCTGGATAGAGGAAGAGCAGAGGCAGGATGGACAGCTCTTGGTGACCCGTTAGGGAAGGAGTATAAGACAGGGAAGAACAGTGGAGACTCTAAGATTTGGGGCTCAGATAACCAAGGGAAGAGAAGTGTCCTGCACCAATATAAGGAATCTAGGCAAAAAGTAAGTTTCGGGGGGGGGGGTGAATCAGGTTTGAAGAGAATGCGTTTGAGTGGCTGGCCGTGAGACATTTGGGGAGATAATGAGAGGAAGTCAGATATAAGGGCATGGTGCTGGAGGAGAGATGGGGGCCACAGATTTGGGAGTCATGAGCCTGCTGATCTAATTTAAAGCAGGAGAGGGGATGTGATTACAGGGGGCGCATATAGAACAAAGGAGGCAAGAGGATGAGAGAAGACTGAGGTTAATATCCCAGCAAATCACAGCTCTCTGACCTTGGGCAGCAAGGAGTCCGATATGAGGGAGGTGAATCAGGCCAGTGGTTCTCAAGCCTCATTGCAGGTTGGAACTAACGAGGAACCTTTAAAATATACCAGCGCTCTGTTCTTGATCCCCAGTGTGAGCTAACTGGCATGGTATGATGCAGGCAAGGGTATTACTTAAAAGCTCTTGGGTTTTCCAATGTGCTGCCAAAGTTGAGAACCACTTAGCCAATACAATCCCTGAGGTCTCTCCCAGCTGTTAGCCTCTGTCTCCCACTGTCTTTCAGCTTTTGCCTTTCTGGGTTCTACATTCTATCAAGCATTTTCATTCTTAATCTCCATATTATGTCTGCAGCTTTGCCTCATTTCCTAACCTCTTCCTTTACTTAAAAATGAACTCTATGCGGGAATTCCTCTGGGGCACACTGAGGCTTTGGCTGCAGAGAACGGGCTGCTGATACATATTTAGTTCTCTACTTGGTGAGCGCTTCTGAAAAATTAATGGAAAGCTAATTCAATAAACCTGAACCTTTATATTGTTATCAATGTATAAAAACATCAGAAACTTAATTAAAAGCACTTGACATTATCAGCACTCAATCACAATCTCACTTTTATACTGGACATATTTGGATGGTGTCCCTAAGAGGATAATAATCACTCAAGATCACTAAGAAGAAAGAACAGGTCCCTGGCATCTAAAACAAGGAAGCTCAGAATTCAGAAATGAGTAAAAAACAAAACAAAACAAAAAAATCAGTGATGTGAAATATGTTTAGGGGTCAAAAATACCCCAAGTACTCAGCAAACAGACAAACTTCAAAAATCTCACCTGCTTTTCCTTCACAAGGCACACATGTAATACTTTCGTGTTCTGTGAGAAGTGGTACTGTGAGGAGAGAAGGGAAAATAAAGAAAAGTAGGTGGCTCTAAGTCTATATACATTTTCCACCTCTTCCTTTCTAGTAAATCTGGAAGGCAATGGACATGACCATAAAATGGTGCCGACTTGGACCATCCTCTTAAATTTCCTTCTCTCCCTCCAGTTACAGCAAATTCAATGAGCGTTTCGGGTTCTCTAGTGTTTGGAATCTCCACAATAGCGGGGCACACTGTGTACGCATGTCTCAGGGGACACGAAAACAGCAGAATTCTAAGAGTGGATGTTAGCAAAGGGACGAGTGACTTTGCTCACCCATTGTTAACGGTATTAAAAAAAAACAAACCCAACCAGGCAAATGTGGAAAGGCACCACTGATTCTCAAGCACAGCAGGTATCAGTGGGAACGGTTTTTCTTTCTTTCTTTTTTCTTTTCTTTTCTTTCTCTCTCTCTCCCTCCCTCTCTCTTTCTTTCTTGGCTTTATGGTTTCTAAAATAACCTTAGTGGAGGGCGCCTGGGTGGCTCAGTTGGTTAAGCGACTGCCTTCGGCTCAGGTCATGATCCTGGAGTCCCGGGATCGAGTCCCACGTCGGGCTCCCTGCTCGGCAGGGAGTCTGCTTCTCCCTCTGACCCTCCTCCCTCTCATGCTCTCCGTCTCTCATTCTCTCTCTCACAAATAAATAAAATCTTTAAAAAAAAAAATAAATAAAAAATAAATAAAATAACCTTAGTGGAATTGTAGGTGCCATACTCCCTCATTTTCATCGTGGGTGTGGTAGAGGTGCAGGGGCACCATTTGCCCCAGCAGGTCCTTGACTGGGCAACAAATGCTGGAGGAAAGTATAAATAGGGAACTCTACATTAATTCTGCTGATAATAGAAAGCGTAAGTAGCCATATCTTCTTATATCAAGTTCACCTTATTTTCTAAAGAGAACGTTTGTTTGCAAGGAAAGGTCATTCTTTGGCAACAAAGGCATGACCCAGCACAGGAGAAAGGAAGGAGTCTGAACTCTTCTTCCCTGGGAGGTGTTGCCAAAATGAGTAGCCATTAGAAGCAGTTAGAAAAGAAACAGCCTTCCAACATAAAACAAATCCCCGTAAAGTTAAAAAGACAAAGTCAAAGGGTACTAAGTACTACCTACCACACAATGGTTCATTCAAAGTTCCTTTGTATGGTAACTTCTGCTGCTCAAAAGTAGCAAGAACAGGAGTTGCTATAAATATCAATTCAATATCACTTATCCTCACTCTGACCTTCTAACCGACCACAAAAGAGAGCTAACTTTACTTCTTATCTGGATTACTATAGTACTATTTTCTTTCCTGGACTCTGTGGGTCCAAGTTTCAGCCTCCAAATCAAGAGCTGGCAAAATTCAGCTGACCACTGTGTACAGTCTGGGATTTGTTTTTACAGTTTTAAGTAGCTCGGGGGAAAAAAAAACCTCCAAAGAACAAGAATACTGGTGACATGTGAAGATGATAGGAAATTCAAATCCCCACCAACCTTCACTGGAGCACGGTCAACCACTCATCCATTGTTTGTGGCTCATTCTGTGCCCATGGCAAGGAAACCATGCGAGACCTGTACCCAGACACATTTACTGTCTGGCCCTTTACAGAAACTCTGCCAACCCTGCTCTAAATCACTGGTGTCCGACCCCGGCTGCACAGTCGAATTGCCTGGGGATTGAAATAATACTGATGTCTGGGTCCCCTTGCCATGGATTCTGATTGAACTGATCTGGGGCACGGCGTAGGCAGACCATGTCTTGGTCTTCCGGGAGGCCTCTCTCCTGTCTACAAAACGTTATTAGAGTGCCTTGCTCATGGGAGTGGCTCGGCAAATGCCACCATCCCCCTGGTCCCACAACATTTGGATTTTACCTCCATTGAGTCTTCTATCCCTCATACTAAACACTCGGGTCACCTTTTCCCTCCAGGATCTCAATTCATGACCTAACAGTTCACCTGCAGTCACCTCTGTTCCCCCATCCTCTGCCCTCCGTTCTCCCTACAGACTCACTCCCCACCTCACATTGACAAAACCACTCACTTCCGCCTGGAGCAATTCAGAGACCACCTGTGGACTGAGGCCTCGCACCACCCCTTGGCCACTCCTCTGTGAGTGGACAGTCTGCTGCTCTTCCCATTCCTCCTAAGAGCGTCCCAATCAGTTTTTCTGTCTCTCTTCTCATCCTCTATCTCTAAAAGACATTCTCCCAGCTCTAAAACTTAGTTACTAATTGAATGACTCATTCATTCATTGGATACATTCACTGCATGCCCCTCATGCTGCAGGGACCATACTAGGCCCCGATCAGACAGAAAGCAAGCCAGACCAGGCCCCTGGACTCAACAAGCTAGAGGGGAGAAACGAACAATTACCACATTTAACCAGTAACCAAGCACATACAGTAGGTACATAAATGTTTGCTGAATGAATTAAAAAAAAAAATCTGGGTACTATTATTTGGTATTCACACTGCTCGCACCCAGTGGCTGTGCCGATGAATGATCTGTTTATGATTCTTACATAGATTATTAGATCAAAGGCAAATTTACTCCATGATGGAATTATTTTTATGACTCCAGAATTTGAAATTTGTTTCCCATGGGACTCTGCCTTTCAGTTCATTTGTATTTTATACACACACTTTTTTTTAAACATGTTTGCTGTCTTATAAAGCTCAATCCTTTCTCTGAAAAGTTATATACAGGAATCAGGGAATGGCAACTTTCAGTATCTTTTGTTGGGTAGAAAAATATTAGGAAAGGACAAAATTAACAGCTCTATATCATGGATTACCCTTCCCTTAAAAAGAAATGAGTAAACATAACATACAATAACAACCATACATAACAAACATAACAACCAATAAATTTCAGAATGTAGTCAGATAATTGATTTGTTGTCTGTGTATTAGCCACTAGGTCTGTTAACATACCCAAATACCTGATAACATAAGAATAAATATTATCTCCCCACCAAACTCCTCCTCCTTTTGGTTACTTTGAATCTAAGTAGTTTGACAAAGCAAAGAAAATAGGTTTTAATCTAATTCCTGTTAAATGTTCTTTCACACAAATTTAGTATTTCTAGACCAATTCATAGGTATAAAGATTACCCATGCATGAAGAGGTTTCCCTGTTATTTTTAAAATTTAAAACATTCTTTTAACAAGATTAACTTTTCTCACAGCCATATGTTAGAAGAATCAGCAGTTACAATGTTGAAACTCTGGAAGCCCCTCCCACCATCACAACCCAGCAAATAGTGTGGGCAACAAATTTGCTTCTATGTACTACATTGTTTTTTATTTTTGTCTTCAAAGTTTTACTAGGTTATCAATCATTTGAAATTATGGAGAGGCTAGGGGGACAAATAGTTTTATTTAACTTTTTCCTATCTACTTGGTAATAATGCCTGGTATCTGTAAATTATTTTAAGTAGGGACAAACCATATAATTAAACAAAAAGCAAAAACAGGAAGCCTTATTAAAGACATGACTGTGAGAGGGTAGTATTTTGCAGGTGTCTTTAACACACACAAGGTGGATTTTTCTAATGAGTGCCCTGGAGGTCTCTGTACTTGTATTGTCATCACGCATCTCTCTTCATTAGCGGAGAGATGGTAACGTGCCTTTACTGACTCTAACATTCCATGAGGACGCGCCTGGGAGCCCAACACCATGAAATACAGAGTGGGGCAGTCTGGATCTGCACGAACTCTATTAACGCTCCGAGCCTCCTACCAGCTTCTAGAGGCGAATCCACAGAGCACCCGGGGGGGAAATGATGAAAAAAAGAATGGAGGAAACTCTATTTCTCTGACTTACAGATAAGCTGCTATCCAGTTCTAAAAACTGATCAGAACCAATGCATCTCCTTCATGACCCCGCCTAACCCCTGGTGTCACCCCATTTGAAGAGAAGCCTGAAAACTGTTCTGTGCCAGTTATTGCTGCATCTTCAGATAAGCCCACAACTCATTTTGATTATGATTCCGCGGCTGGGACCTGGCAGGTCAGACATGACAATGTAGGGGTGATGACTCTCCTACTTTCTCCATCTAATTTAGCACCTACTGTAAAAAATCATTTCTATCAGCAATGTGCCACCACCGATCTCTCTCCCTGCCCCATCACACCAATAAGAAGAGACTAAAATTCATTTCAGGGGTGGCTGGGCTTTTTGACCTGTCTCCTCCTTGAGTCCTATGTCAAAAATAGACTGATTTTTTTTCCGTATATTAAACATACACATTTTCTTTTTTATCCTTGGCCTTTATGATCAAAGAGCCTTTATGTGATGACCAGAAGACAATTTAATATACAGTTCCATCTTCTCCCTTCTCTCGTCCTCATGCCACTTGAGAAATCAGGGGATTCTTTTTTATCCTGTGAAGCGAGGTTACTGCACAGACAGCTAGGGGGTGAACACTGCTGAGGCTGGTGCCGTGCCCGCAGGCAAGGGTACAGGTGTGCATGCGAAGGGGCGGAGGCAGGGGGAGGGATGTTGGCTGAGGGCTTAGGAAATGAGAACAAGGGCAAGGCAGGAGGAACATGAAGTATGAGGTTTCCCTCGAGCCCATTCCAACACCGTGAACAACCCTCGTTATTTATAATCCACGCTGTATGACAGTTTTCATGAAATTAACCCATATTCAAATAGGGAAAAGCTGCCCAGACAGTGTAGGTACCAAATGACTGGCCTGACCATTTTAAGTCACGAGAAAACAGGCAGAACGGGATGCTTGGACTCTGTCCACCACCACAGACTCTGGGGACTAAAGCCCTGCTGTCGCATCAGCCAGGCTCTCCACCCTTAGGGGGCCTCTGTCCACCACCTGAGCACATCCTCAGGGTACACGCAGGCCTGTCCACTCAGCCTCAGGGTACCACTCCCTGTCGCTGTCCCTGTTTCCTTCCCTCTTCAGAGAGGGAGAGCTAGGAAGTTGAAAGGGCCCCACCATCTACTTATTGCATATATCCTATGCTTTCTGCTTTTTCATCGGGAGAGGATCCTAAGGTGTTTTTTTGTTGTTGTTGTTGTTTATTTTCATTTCTTAAAAAGGTTTTATTTATTTGAGACTGAAAGCAAGAGAGATTACAGAGGGGTAGGGAGAAGCAGACTCGCCGCTGAGCAGGGAGCACGATGCGGGGCTCGATCCCAGGACCCTGAGATCATGACCTGAGCTGAAGGCAGACGCTCAACGACTGAGCCACTCAGGTGCCCCTGTTGCTGTTTTTTGTTTTTGTTTTTTTTTTTTAAAAGACCTATAGGTTTAGCACGTGCACATTTGGGATGTGAAAGGACAACAGTACCTTGGAAAAAGCTCAATCAACGACCTGACTGTGAGGATTATAAAGGAGTTCTGCTTGAAGTAACTTTAATCAATCCCAAAGTCCAAACATTTTTTGGACATTTATATAGTACTTTCTATTTTCAGAGTGCTCCCAACTATATTTTAATGATAAGCACTCATGTACTCAAAGATTTACCGAATGTCTGCTCCGTTCATTTTTATCAGCAATTACCCTCCTTCCTTCACCCAGTGCCTGGACCAAATGGCTTTCTCCATCACCAGGAGCCAAGAACCATAAACTCCTTCCTTTCTTGTTTTATTTCAGAGCATTGTTGGACATTATCAACCTATTAACTGTAGGGAAATTGCTCTATGCTCTTTTTACTTCTTTTTTCTTTTTCAAAGGTCAGCATCTTCCTTTGCTCTTTATACTCATGTGTACCTAAAACGTATTTCTGGGTTGGAGAGCAGGCCTTGGTGTTTGTCTTGGGGTCCTTTGTGTGTCTATGTTGCTCAGTTTTAGTAACTTAATCCTAGCCACGCCCCCCCATAGGCATTTGCTTATTTTTTTCAGTTGTTTTCCAAAATCAGGGATGCATGCATATAATCTGAAAGGGTCAACCTGCTCAACAGTTCCCAACCTCCCTTTCCCCTGTCTGCTTTCCTAGAAATAGCTCCCCTTTGACTCTTTCAGTTTATTGACAAATAACGTGTCTCCATGGTGATTCTGAATTTTTTAGGACTAGATACTCTCCACTGGTTTTCCTTCTCTCGCCTGCCCACTCCATTTACCCTTGTTTCCCACCCCCACTTCCCAATACATCACAGACATGCCATTCAGAATTCAGCTGTATAATAACTATGATTACATATCCTTTCTTGTCTATTTTATTTTCCTGGGAGTTAAAAAAAAAAAAAAAACAACCCTCATTTTCTATTTGCTTGTCTACGTGTATATCACTAATTCAACCTCAAATTCTCCTCCACATACCTAAATCAGTCTTCAAGAATGTAATTCCCACTAAATATTTATCCTTTTCATTTTCTTGAAGAAGTTTCTCCCAGAGTTTTCAAGCCTGCTTTGACTTAGTCGGGCTGCTCCTAAGCTCTGATGAGGGACTCTCGCTTTCACCGTCATCCTGGAGATTCTGCTCTCCTCTCTGTGTTGTTTTCCATTTCCTTTCTCTTATATCTTCCTTCTGAGTGTCTTCTCCAGTTTTGATGAAGTTTCCTGAGCAGGGGATATGCTGATTGATGCTTTGGTGGCATATCAAATTCTAAGATGGAAAGCATTTTTTCTTTTTCTCCCCCAGAATCGAGAAGGGTCACTCATTTGTCACTTGGGTGCTGTTAAGACATGTGAAGCCATTCTGATTCCTGGTCTTTCGAATGTGACTGATGTCGCTCTCTTGTCTTTTTTTTTTTTTTTTATTCTTATGTTAATCCCCATACATTACATCATTAGTTTTAGATGAAGTGTTCCATGATTCATTGTTTGTGCATAACACGCAGTGCTCCATGCAGAATGTGCCCTCCTCAATACCCACCACCAGGCTAACCCATCCTCCCACCCCCCTCCCCTCTAGAACCCTGTTTGTTTTTCAGAGTCCATCGTCTCTCATGGTTCGTCTACCCCTCCGATTTCCCCCACTTCATTCTTCCTCTCCCGCTACCTTCTTCTTCTTTTTTTTTTTTTAACATATATTGCATTATTTGTTTCAGAGGTACAGATCTGAGATTCAACAGTCTTGCACAATTCACAGCGCTTACCAGAGCACATACCCTCCCCAGTGTCTATCACCCAGTCACCCCATCCCTCCCACCCCACCCCCCACTCCAACAACCCTCAGTTTGATTCCTGCGATTAAGAATTCCTCATATCAGTGAGATCATATGATACATGTCTTTCTCTGTTTGACTTATTTCACTCAACATAATACCCTCCAGTTCCATCTACGTCGTTGCAAATGGCAAGATCCCATTCCTTTTGATGGCTGCATAATATTCCATTGTATATATATACACCACATCTTCTTTATCCATTCGTCGCTCTCTTGTCTTGACGTATGTCTATTTCTCATCCATGATGCTGGATCTAGGATGACTGCTTTCAGTGTGGCCCGTCATGTCTCTCAATCATAGGAAATGCCCTCGAATTAGTTCATTGACAGCTTCTTCCTTCCCTGTTCACTCTTTCTGGAATTCCTACTGTTCGAGTGTTGGGCTCTCCTGGATTGGTCCTTTACTTCCCCTTCTTTCTCTACTATTTCTACCTCATTTCTTTTCATTCCGTTTCCTGGAGATTTCCTCTACTTTATCTCATAGCTCCCCTCAATCTTTAATTTTGCTACTATGTTTTTAATCTCTAAGTATCGCTTTTGTTCTCTCTCTCTCTCTCTCTTTTTTTTTATGGTATCCTGATCTTGTGTCATGAATACAATACCTTTACTCATTTCTCTGAGAATGTCAAAGATACATATTTTTTAAACGTTTCTTCTCCTGGAATAGTCCTGTTTCTTTTTCCCCCTCTCACCCTACTCTTCTGTTTTGGTCCTGTCCTTCTTATTAGTTGGTGGCTTTCCTCAGACATCTGGAGATCCCTGATGGGGTGGTTTATTCAATTAAGCACCTGACTCTTGGTTTCAGCTCAGGTGGTGATCTCAGGGTCGGGGGACTGAGCCCCATGTTGGGCTCTGTGCTCAGGGCTGAGTCTACTTGAGATTCTCTCTCCCTCCGCTCTTGCCCCTGCTCACGCTCTCTCTTTAAAAAATAAATAAATAAATCTATCTTTAAAAAAAGGGGTGGGTAAGGGACTGTTTCAGACTAAACTGTGTCTCCCCCACAATTCCTGTGATGAAGCCCTAACTCCCAATGGGACATATAGGGCCTTTGAGGAAGTAATGGTGGGGGGCATCTGGCTGGTTCAGTCAGTAGGGCATGCAACTCGATCTCAGGGTGGTGAGTTCAAGCCCCACATTGTGAGTGTAAAAGCCAACTTAAAAAAAAAAGAGGAGGTAACTAAGGGTAATGAGGTCATAAGAGTGGGGCCTTAAATCCAATAATAGGACTGGAAAAGGAAGAGAGACCAGAGTCCTTTCTCTCCCACTGTGCACTCAGGAGAGGAAAGGCCATGAGAGGACACAGCGAAAAGGAGGCCATCTACAAGCCAGCAAGAAGGGTCTCACCAGAAACCAACCCTGCCAGAACCTTGATCTTGGATCTTCAGATTCCAGAATGGTGAGAAATAAATTCTGGTGTGTAAGCCACCAAGTCTGTGGTATTTTGTTATGGCCGCCCCAGAAGACCAACGTAGGGACTAAAACACTGACTGAAGGTTCTGAGCCGATGGCTAGGCTTGTCAGTATGAGCCTTACTATGGAGTGACCTGGCTGGAACCTCTGATGCCAACATCTTTTCAGTGTTGGACTGGTCAGGTTTCCCAAAGAAACTCTTCCAAACCCTTGATGGGAAGGCTAAGGCGTGCTCGAGTGCTGGAATCCTAGCTGCATGACTGAACAAGGAGGTCATCTCCATATACACATGGACCAAACTTTGCCCTCAACTGTGCAGCTTCCCATCCAGGGACCTTCTATATTTCTGTGAGTTAATTTTATGTGTCAATTTGATTCCGCCACGGGGTCCCCAGGCATTTGGCCAAATATTATTCTGGGTGAGCACATTTCTGGATGAGATTAACATTTAAACTGGTAGACTGAATAAGGCAGATGTTACTCCCTAATGGAAGTGAGCTTCAGCTCATCTGCTGAAGGCTCAAACAGAACAAGAAGGCTGAGGAAGGAGAAGTCCTCCTGAGGGACGGATTGAGCTGGGGCACAGGTCTTTTCTGACTTCTGGACTCGAACTGTGCCCCTGGCTCTTTTTGGGTCTAGAGCTGTTAGCTTTAGGACTGTCACTTATACTGCCGGCTTCCCTGGGTGTCAGGCCTTCGGACATGGTATGGAAGGACACGTGGGCTCTCCTGGGTCTCCGGCTTCCTGAGAGCAGATCCTGGGGCTTCTCAGCACCTCTCTCTCTCTCTCTCTCTCTCTCTCTGTGTGTGTGTGTGTGTATACACATATACATCCTACTGGTCCTCTTTCTCTGAAGAGCTCTGGTACATTTTCCCTTCAGAGAACAAGCCTCCAGTCCTCTGTCAGGGAGGGTGAGGGGCTATCACCTGGAAGCCTGAGGTGGGGAGGTGATGACAGAAATCTAACTGCTTTATACTTAGTTTCTGAACAATTTTCCTAATTTTAGTCCCCTCCCTTCTTGCCTTGTTCTCCTTCTAGAGGTGCCAGCCAATCTTTGGGCCATGTAAGGATTCTGTGGTATATACATTAGGCTGCTTCTCAGTTTGGGTTTTGGCTTTTCTGTGCTGCCAGGTTGGTATTTAGGATCCTCCAGGGTGGTAAGGCTAGCTGTCAACTGTCCATCTATTTTCTTACCACCACAATTTTGTTGTTTCCTCTCCTGTTTTCTTTAGCCTTGTGGGTTAATAATACCTGTAATAAAAGCCTCTGCACTGTAGTTTTAGAAGGATTTGGAAGAGAATGAAATTTGATCTATCTAGAACTTTCTTTTCAAACCTGAAGCCAAACTTATTCTTGGACAAACCGTTAGTACTCTCAAAAAAAAATCTTAATTCACTTAGTTCACATATTATACATCTGGAATTTGTTTTTTTGTTTTTTTTTTTTAAGATTTTATTTTATTTATTTGACAGAGAGAGACAGAGACAGCTAGAGAGGGAACACAAGCAGGGGGAGTGGGAAAGGGAGAAGCAGGCTTCCCGCAGAGCAGGGAGCATGATGTGGGACTCGATCCCAGGACCCTGGGATCATGACCTGAGGCGAAGGCAGACGCTTAACGACTGAGCCACCCAGGCGCCCCTACATCTGGAATTTGTAACTTTCTCTTTCAAAAGATCAATTTAAAGAACAAAGTAAGTGATGATCTAATCTTAGAACCCCTGATGTAAGAGTGAAGAAGTTTGGGATAACACTAGAAGTTATTTTTATGTATTCTGTTTATGCATCTTTAAGAGATACATACACACACGCACACACACACACACGTAGCATCCGTTGGTTCTGGAGGCTCTGTAAGAGTAAATAATCCCATTACTTACAAGATCAGTCTCTATCAGCAAAAGGCACCTGTGAAAGTGGCATTTACAACTCTTTTTTTTGTTTGTTTTTTTCCCAAACACAACAGATTCTGTGTTTTCTGAAGACTATGTTCAAAGACAGAAGAAAGTGTGTTCTGGCTATGAAAAGGTGTTAAAGTCGAGCCTACCCTTTTGGCCCAGCGGGCACTTATGGTCAGGCTTAACCTACAGCCATAATATATATGCCACCCTTTGTAGGGCCCCATAAAATCAGATCAAATGTCAATAAAATGCTCTGCAGTGTTGGCATATAGCAATCACTCAATAAATGTTAGCTCCTATTATCAACGTGCAAGCTTCTTCATTAGTCTTCCAATGAACTAACTCTGTAACAGTTCAATAACATCACTTGTATTCATTATCTTATTGAGAGCTAAGATTTAACAGATGTCTATTCAGCCACAGTTACAAAGATGGGACCCCCGTAAACTTTCTTCATAAACGACCAGACATGTGTCTCAATGAAGTCAAGGAATGATGGCGGCTTTCACGCTGACATGCTGTACAGCAACATCCGAAAACATCATCAGGCTGTTGTTTTCTCACCAATGCTTCAGTTCATATGGAAATTTCCATTTCATTTGGCTGTATCTATACATTTTCAAAATTTCAGAAGCAAAAAATAACTCCAGCATCCTCTGATCTTACCTTCCAGAATGAGTATTGCCTTTATGGCTTATTCTGTTCCACGTACCTTATTCTGGCTTACGAAGTCTGACTTGCTCTGACCCTCGTTCATTGTGCCTTACTGCGTTTCCTGCAAGTGTCTCCCCCTCACCCGCGAGACTTGAGACAGGATGCCTTCCCTCTGGTCTCTCCATGCTCATCTGTTCCGAAGGTCTCTGTGTGAAAGCCAAGGTTGGCTCCTGATTCTGATCAGAGTTCACCCATCACCTCTACAGAGAGGTCTCTGCTGATCAACACAATGAATCCACCCAGTCTTTATTTATTATATTAATCTATTAATTTGCAACACACCCTCTGGTATTTTGCTGATTTTTGTTTGTTTGCTGTTTTCCTCCCTGGCTAGAACATAAGCTTCATGAGAAGAGAATCCTTACCAACGTTGCCCACACTGCAGGGTCAGGCACACAGTAGCTTTCAATAAATATCTGCTGAATGAATAGGGGGAATAAAGATAATAAAGGCAGTCCTCATGATTATATAGGTTTGGCAAAAAACCTTTAAACCCACATTTAAAAAATAGGGGAGACAATTAAGTTTCCAAGTCCTTATGTATAGTTTCTTGGGTCCCTTATATCAGGCTTGGAGAGTCTTTGACATGGGGTCTACCAAAGAATACTGGGCCTGAAAACACAGTTTTTAAGGTAATGAGATTTTATTTTATTTTTTCTAATAACCAGAAAGTAAAAGTTTATTTTTAAATGTTACTTTTGGTTGTTCATTTTTTAAACTGTTAATTTTCCGGGCCAAGATTAAAAGAGTACTAAGCATTGATGATTTTAACAATTAAATAGGTGTTCAAAACAAGACAACAGGCCCCCAGTAGAGTCGTTTACGCTAAGCCCTACATTACCAAACCAAGACTTAATTATAGTTCTGGCGCTCCCAGAAATGCACTCTTAAGCCAGTCAGTCAGGAATCACTTGCTCAGCACCGGTTAGGGTCATCTGTCTGATAAGATTCATGCCTTCCCCTAAAGGAAAGTAACTTTGCAGTATAACCAAGCTGCATTCCCTCTCCCTTCTGCCTATAAGTCTCTCATTTTGTACAGCTCCTCAGAGCTCCTTTCTATCTGCTGGATTGGATGCTGCCCCATTCATGAACTGTTGACTAAAGCCATTAAGATCTTCAAAATTTACCCAGGTGAATTTTGTTTTTTAACACAGGTTTTATAGATACACACACACACACACAATTTTTGTTTTCTCCCCCTGCCACCATTAGTTGTTGCTAGTGAATAGGTCTCTCTCTCTCTCTTGTTTTTTAAAGCAATCTCTACACCCACCTTGGGGTTCAAACTCATGACCCCGAGATCAAGAGTGGCATGCTCTACCAACTGAACCAGCTATGCGCCCTTTTATTTGTTTTCTTAAACTGAAGACATTAATGCCATATAATTGGTTCTTAACCTTTTGTGGGATAAGGATCCCCTTAAGAATCTGATGAAAACCAATGAGTCCCTCCCTGAGGGGAAAAAAAAATACATATAGGCTCTTAGATTGTCCTACACAACTGTGGTTCCCAGACCCTCTGAAGCCTAGGAGGTAAGAAACTCCTGTGTGTTTTTAATTCCCTCTAGAATCTCCTTAAGGCATAGGAATTTTAGAATATTCATCTTACCACCTACTAACCTCATCCAGAACGCCAGCTTATCTTTTTTGTTTTCTATTTTAAAAATCAAGAAAAGTAAATGCTACACTTTTAATTCCCGGAAACAAGAAATACCGTAAAGCTGCATGTTGACGACTTTGTAACCACAGATGACGACGCATAGGTATCACTTAGCACTCTTTACATCTTATTGATTTGCAAGACTCTCAGTAACACAGTTTCAATTTGAAGACAAAAACAGTTATAGAGCCAGGCTAATAAAAGCAATTAGTAAAAAATAAACACAGTTCTTAACCTTTTTTTTTTTTTTAGGATTTTATTTATTTATTTGACAGAGAGAGAGACACAGCGAGAGAGGGAACACAAGCAGGGGGAGTGGGAGAGGGAGAAGCAGGCTTCCCGCTGAGCAGGGAGCCCGATGCGGGGCTCGATCCCAGGACGCCGGGATCATGACCTGAGCCGAAGGCAGACGCTTAACGACTCAGCCACCCAGGCGCCCCCACAGTTCTTAACTTTTAAACGAGTGGTACCCTATAACTTTATTAACTTGGTCGTTCGGAATCGGGCCATTCTTTTTCCATTATAAATGGTGATTATATTCTGGTAGAACTTCCATGCCCGCAAAACCCAAAACAATAACAGCAATGGCAACAAACAATCCAGACAATTATTTAACCTGCGGAGCATTTGCCTTGTTTCAACTATCTTAAGTAGCACTTATAACCTGCTTCTGTGAATGTTCTTCCAGTATCAGGCCATACTGAACTAATCTCATCGTGGTCTGTCTCTGGCTCTGTCTTTGCTTCTGATCTGATTTTCTCTAGAAGGTTTACCTGAAGAGTATTTACTGGCCAAATGGTCAAGTATGTTGTTCTCAGGAATGAGCCTGTTTCTTTAAGTTCGTGTCTTTATCCAGCCTTATTAGCAATTACGTGGTCAGCCTACACTTCATCATTCATTCAACAAACATCCACTGTTGGTGTCTTCCATGTATGAAAAAATGTCCCACGGTGGCTGTTCTGCGGTGGTAGGCAGGGAATAAACTGGGGCAGGAACGAGCCAGTCAGATAACACAAACCACTATGCACAGTGCTCTGAAGGCCCATGGATGGTTTCATCTGTGTACGCCAAAAATATATTAACATTTTTGGGCAAATCTGCTTTTTTCTGGGAACAGTGCATAGGCACATGTGTGTGCCTAGTGTGTGTATGGCAAATACCACATATAATCAGATTCTCCGAAAATGTTAAGAACCACTGGCCTAGAATTAGGGATTTGGTGAAGGTCTCTTACAAACTAGTCCTTTGGTGACCATGGAAGCCAATGTTCCTCAGACACTGATGTTCTGAAAGGACCAGCTGAGCACTACAGGAAAGGAGCAGAGGACAGTGACAAAGGGAGAGATGTCCTAGCTTGTTCACCGCAGCTGACGAATCAGAAGACCTGAGGTGAGCCCGGCTCTCCCTCTTTAGAAGGCAGTTATACAAACACATCCTCTGGGAGTCTGAAGCGCCATTTCGGGGGGCTTCTCAAAGTTTCAGTTACAACCCACACGCAGTCCAACTCCCTCAGAAGAGTTTCAATAAAAAACTGCTTCCCCCACCTCATGCTATTTCCAGTGATGTTTGGCACCACTCGCTCAGTCTTTGATAGAGTACCAGGTGCATAATTTGCCCATAATTTCATGCAGTTTATACCGTTTTGCTTTGTGAGGCCTAAATGCTGGAAAGAAGAGTCCACAAGACCTACCGAAGGATAAGCAGACAGATATGGTCACATTCCAGAACACCAAGAGATAAAAAGCAAGAGAGTCAGTAGGCCACAGAAAGCCATCCTAATCAGTGCTTGGTACAACAATACTTTGTTTCCTGAAAAATATTTTTTTTTTTTGACCGTGACATCTAGATCTGACGAAATGATTAAGAACTGAAGATGAGGGACTATGATGGTTTTTAACTTTTAAGTTTCATCAAAATTTTCATTCTGTTTTTCTCCTGTTTTCCACAGAGATTAACAAAAAGGTCAAAGTGTAAAAGGAATTTGGGCACAGCAAGGGAGAGCTTACACCCTGGATCTCACTTGAAGATGGTCCTGGGGTGAAAGAAAACATGGCCATCAGTGGGGAGGCAAAGAGAGGTTAGAGATGAGACCCCGTGCCAGAGCCTGACCCTCAGCATGCACAGATACCCCTTAGACAGCCAGAAGAGTACGAGTGTTGGCCTATGGCCCCCTGTCCCTTCACCCATCTTGCCCTTAGCCTGGAGGAAGCAGTGGGTCATCGCTGTCCCTCTCCAAGCCTCAGGGAGCAGAGATTCCTACATCTTTAAGGTTGCCATGCCGGTTAACACATTTTGCCTTTAAATGAATAAGATTTTGGCTCTAAAATTCTGTATTTAAAATAGAAAATCAAGGATTCTGTATTTTAATTAAGTCTCTTGGAGCTTTATTTTAGGCCCTGTTTTTCTTTCTCCCTGGCCACTATAATTTCTTATAGACAAAGTGGTTAGGAAGCAGAGGATAGAGCCAAAATTGCTTGGTTTAAAATCCCAACTCCACCAGTAGCTGGGTGACTCTGAACAAGTTACTTTTTCTCTCCGTGCCTCAATTTCTTCAAATGTAAAATGGGGGATAAGAGCAGTCATTACCTAGGGTTATCGCGAAGATTAAAGGCATCAATATATGTAAAGCACCAAGACCGCCTGGACTACTCAAGGTGGAGCCCACTAGTATCGTCCAGTTCACAGGTCAGGGGGGTTCTTCCTTCAAAGCCTCTCTTGCTCCTTCTTTCTGCCTATTGTTAGATCCACCGCCAACCTCTCTGACCTCACAGCAACACTATTTCCTCACCTGCTCCGTTCCTCCCTGCAGCCTTTCTCCATTTTGATGTGTCCGACATGTGGTTTCTAATTTCACTTCTTCCAACGTCACTGAAATCGTGCCACTCCTCTACTTAAACACAGGGGATCCTGCCTGTGGACTACAGGTAATGTGCTCCCGGTAGCTCAAGCCTGAGATCATTATCTAGGAACATTCTCAAGGGCCAACAAGGTTGTGTGTGATTACAGAGTCAAAATCCCCTTGACTGGCCCCAAACCACTTCCCAAAAGGATCCTTCTCATTATTCATTGCAAACCTTGCGTTCTAGAAGGACTGAACTTCTCATCATTTTCTAGAAACACCTGGCACCTCACTCCCGGTACCTCAGCTTAAAAGTTCCTTTCTTCCTGACAGTGACTTTGATCATTCTACTCGTGAGGCTCTGAGTTTTAACTGCCTTTGTATCGTGACAGCGGTTGAGACACATTGCCTTGTATTATCACCCTTGACGTCCTCCTCCTCCTCCTTTCTGAATTCTGTGCTGCTTGAGACTAAGGAACCGCCCAGAAGTCATCTTGGCATGTGCTGTAGCATCCAGCCCAGCCCCTTGAGGTAGAAGTTTATTTGACATTAGGTAAATTAATTAGTGTTATCCCAACTGCAGTTTTCACTATAATTTTTAATAAAACACCAGCAGTTCTGATTGGCAAGGTGATCAAGAAATGAAAACATTCCCCAAAGCCACGTTTTGGGTCATGATGGTCAATGGGACAGCTGTGGTCACTGTTCAGGGGTGAGGAGTGCTGCAGAGAGCCCTCCTTCCACCTCCCATCTGGCCTTGCAAAACTCTGGCTGCTAACAGAAGACAAAATCAAATTAAATTTTTTCACAGTGGTCTTTACGTTCTTTACTGGGATAGGATTTCAGGTACCTGACACATTATTCATTTGGATAACCTTTTTAAAACTTTGGGAGAGGGGCTCCTGGGTGGCTCAGTCGTTCAGCGTCTGCCTTCGGCTCAGGTCATGATCCCGGGGCCCTGGGATCGAGCCCCGCATCGGGCTCCCTGCTCGGCGGAAAGCCTGCTTCTCCCTCTCCCACTCCCCCTGCTTGTGTTCCCTCTCTCACTGTGTCTCTCTCTGTCAAATAAATAAATAAAATCTAAAAAAAATAAAATAAAACTTTGGAGAACACACTGATTTTCATTTTAATAGCATTTGAGTAATTCTGGGTTAACTTCTTAAGAAGAATGAAGAGGGCTGTTCTCTGGGGCCCTCTGTTAAGAATTAATATAAAGTTAGTTGGGAAGAGAACCATCAGTTACTGCTTTGCATTAACTTTGAATGGCCCTAGTAATACCACTCACACGTTTTTGTGCTCGATTACAGAACCAACTGGAATTTAACTGTAGAAATCTTCCTTTACCTTTTTACATTTGATTGTCCTAACAAAACAAGTTCAAATCACCCAGAAAGTGGTTGCAGAGGATACTCTGTGATTTCAGAGATAACAAAGGTTGAGAGGAAAGGCAGTAAAGGGATACAGCATACATGGAAAGTATTTCTGATTCCAACAAAATGTCTCTGACACTCAGTAATATTCAGAGAGAGAGCTGCTCAGTAAGTATCTTAGCATCTCAAGAGTAATATTTCACTCATGGCCTATGAATTCCCCCTAAAAATTAAAGATACTTCATCCATTAATTTTCCTCCTCTTGGCGCCTCTTGTCTCACACAAGTTTTTGATCTGCACAGGTTTTGAGGCTGAAAACTCTGTATGTACCTGCTGTGTAAATAGACAGATACTGCAAAGAAGTAAATTTCTGCCTTTCCAAGTTTACTTTTCCCTCCCTGTCACTGCACACTCAACTTGAAGTACCTTGCTTAAAAAGAAAATAGTTTAAGCATTAAAAACTGTTAGAGGGGCACCTGGGTGGCTCAGTCATTAAGCGTCTGCCTTCGGCTCAGGTCATGATCCCAGGGTCCTGGGATTGAGCTCCACATCGGGCTCCCTGCTCCGCGAGAAGCCTGCTTCTCCCTCTCCCACTCCCCCTGCTGTGTTCCCTCTCTCACTGTGTCTCTCTCTGTCAATAAATAAATAAAAATCTTTAAAAAAAAAAAACTGTTAGAAATAATCCCAAGATTTAGAATGAATGAAAATTTAGGAATGAAAAGTCTTTCAGACTACGTAACTGTGGAGGTCCACTCAGTATAAAATGGAAAGTGTGAACTACACTAAGATTTCTGAGTTCTCGGGGCCTACTTTTTCTTTCTTCTATGATTCTATTACATACTTGGGGTTAAAAATTCTTATGCTAAGAATGGTTAACTACACAGTGGAGAAGCCAGACAACACCTTAACCAAGGGATCAAAGTTAGCACCAATAAGGACGAAAGGACACCATGCGTCTCCAGATGTGACATTCTGAGAAGGACAGAATATCATTTACTCAGTTAAACAGGAATCTAATCATGAGGGAAACGAAACCCAAATTGAGGGACATTCTGTCAAGTACCTGGCCAGTATTCTTAAATGTCAATGTATCATGAAAGATAAAAAAAAAAGCTAAGGAGGTGTCTAGGTTCAAGAAGACCTAGAGACGTGACAACTAAGTTAAGACCCGATCCCGAACTGAGTCCTAGATGGGAAAATGACAGCTGCAGAGGACGTTGCTGGGACTCTTGACAGACTGGAATATAAACTGCAGGCTCAAGTCTTGTACCCATGTTAAATTTCCTGATTTAGAGAACAATACTGTGATTACGGAAGATTCTCGTTCTTAGGAAACACTCACTAAATATTAAGCAGTAAAGGGGCACGATATTGTAATCTACTCTGAAATTGTCCAGGGGAAAAATGTCAGCCAGTCTGTCTGTGTGTCTATCTAGCCAACTCTCAAGAGAAAGCAAATTTAGCAAAACGTGGGAGCTTGGCAAAGGGGACACTGGAGATGTGCTATTCCTACAACTTCTGTTAAGTTTAAAATCATTTTAAGGAGTTTACAATTTTTCTAGGGTCTATAAATAAAAACTCACTGCTATAATAGAAAAATAAAACTGTGGAAACCAGAACTTTTTTGGTCAAAATGTTCTAAAATTATTTTGAATTTCTGGGATAAATGTTTATTTTACGGTTTTATAAGTGCATGGCGCAAAGAGTCAGAAAGAAGAGCCTATGTCTCGGGCATTTTCACTTAATTGTTATAAAACCTGGGGCAAATTTACTTTTCTTTGAGCCTCACCCAGCTCGTCCATAAAGTAAAAATAATAATAATAATAATAATACCAGATACATAAAAGCATGGTTGGAAGAATAACATGAGACAAAGTACATGAAAAACAAAGACTATGTTTCTTTCTGGCACATACTAACATTTAAACAATGGAAGCTTCTTTTCCCTGCCCATATAACTTCTAATCTTATAGACCACTTCTATAGAGGTACTTCATTATGAGTAGCAAAAAGAAAGCGTCAGGATATTCATCTTAGATTATAAGCTATCAGAACATAATTAGCACAGTATATTTTATCCATTTGAATGCTTCTCTGCTCATATTTGATATCTTAGTCCTTAATTATGAAATAAACATGGTTCTAAGAGGCAGGAGTTAGAAAAGCATGTCATGTTAAATTGCCAAATATATTTTGTTGACCTACATACACATTTAATATTAGCTCTATTACTGGGAACTATATTTAATAGGTCCTTTGGAAAGTTATAAATATGAAGTTATTAATGAACCAGTTATCACAGAAAAATAATAATATAAGATCAAAAAATAAGATAGATCATTATAAGGTTATCTTTAGAAGTTACTCCAAAGAGTCTACTCACTTCTAAAGTTGTTAATAAAAAGTGAATTCAAATTGAATATTATGATTTTAATAAATCAAGTTCATATAAAAGGCATAAAAGAATTATGTAGATCCTTGCAATTTTTCTGAAACTTACACAAAACAAGGTATGTAATCACCATCGAAAAAAAGTTGGACTAAAATATAATAAAGATGACTTTCCAAAGGATAGAATTTATATTCACTTGATTTAATATAAATTCACTCAGTGCATCTCAACCCTGATACCTACCACCATTCGGCATCTGAGAGAAAAACTTACGACCGCCTATCTCCCTACCGTTTTGTAGTAATTATAAATTCACAAAAGAAGCAAGATAAAAATAAATGCCAACAGGAAAACAAAAAATTAATCATAAGAAACAAGTTGAGTGTATTTTTTCTATAGAAGTTTATTTTTTTTAATGATTTTCTATAAGCTGACTACAAAGTACAAAAAGATTGCTATCATCAAACTCAAGGCTCTCAAATCATACTGGACTCTTTGTTGTCCTAAAGTTGATTTATACAAACCATGGTTCCAAGATAGAGTCATCACTGATTTTTTTTCCTTACAATGGCTTGTAATTAACAGAAGAGTCATATGAAAGGACTTTAGGTATCAACAAAAATGGGTATCTTTCTTTTCTTATCTTTACCATCCTAAACAAAAAACAATTCCACAGAAACATGGCTCCGTCCTGGGGTTATCATCTACACATGTCTAGTACAGGTCTAGTCCTGTGGGTCTGACTACACGAAGCTGACGTGCATGATAATGAAAGTCTGTTCATCACTGTCAGTCAGGACTAAATAAAAAGTCAGGCAGTGCTCTGTGGTAGGCAGGCAGGAGGTCAGATTCAGAGGGCAGAGAATCTGGGGGAGCAGTGAGCATACATGGAGAGAACGCTGGTGTTTTCTGAAAGAATGATTCAGGATCATGATGTCTTAAAAAAAAATCACTTGTGGCAGGAAAAGTAATAAAGACATCACCAGTGATCTCTCCCCTGAGCTGTTTCGCTGGGTGCGCTGGCCAGGTTCCTGGATGGTGAGTTACTGCATCAGCCAATAGCCATGTACACTTTTTATACCCCCAAGAATACCTTCTTCTTAGAAATAGCACTTATTTTCTTTCACGAGATCTTGACACAACATTCTGCTTTTATTTTCTCCAAATTAATCATATTTGTTAAATTTTCTAACACTTCCGTTTCAAGATGGTAGACAACCAAAGGGCTAAAGAGCACGGCAAGGCCAAGGGATTATCGACATTGGCCGACTTCCCTCCACACAACTGAGGCTGAACAATTCTTGTTATTTTCACATTCTTCAAAGCTCCAAACATTATCACCCTGTGTTCCTTCACTCTTTTAGTGTGAGAGTGGGATAAAAGGAAAGTACTCAGTTTTAAAAGGATTTAAAAAAGAACGATCCCTTCAGAGCACCAGCGTCTTCAAACGCTCCCAAATTCGGTTTTCTACAGGTTCAAAACACGCACACGCACACACACACACTCATACACACACAGTTGATAAGCTTATCTTACAGCACTTAGAACAAAAACACACAAAAAAGATAAAGAGGCTACAAGGAAAAAGCCAATCCCATATCTGCCGTGTAGGAACAGTTTGGGAAGAGATAAAACCATGTTCGGGGAGGGATAGAGAACAGACAAGGGCAGGGGTCTGGAGGGTCTGGCATTTCTCCTTCTGAGTAGAAGAGGCCAAGGCCTGGTCTAGTGAGCAATCTCGTGGCTAAGTCAGAAACAGAACACCAACAGCGCCAGCAAGAACAAAGGCAGAAACAAGATGTGATGCCCTAAATTTCTGGCCCGTTCAAGGGTCCTTGTAAAATGTTCTGGCCTACCAATATTTGTCTGTGAGCCTGGAATCAATCAAAAGCCAACTAAGTGACCTTCTGTACAGCAAACTAATATTCTCCACCGAACACAAAATAACTTTGCTGACATGTAGCTAAGTCTAAGACCTGGAACTATTAAGTCCAGAGGAAAAATGGGTCTCAGGAATAAGTCCTAGAGACTTCTTAAAACTCACCTGTTAAGTCTCCAAACCTGACTTGTGCAATTTCCTAATTAGGCTTTCTGACTCTTTTATTCTTTGTCCCCTGCACCTAGAAAGAGTTTTCAAAAACAAACACAGGATCACTGGTATTCGGTAGCTCCCTCCCACCCACAGGACAGCCTGAGGCCATGTCACATGGCTGATAAGGCCATTTAGTCTAAGGCTTGCCTTTAGCACCTGGCTCATTCATGGACAATACTAACCTTACACTCTTGGGCAGCTCTCCACCCCCTGAAAAATAAACAGAAAACTGCAACACACCTTACTGTCCTAAATATCATGCTTGTTATGCTCAATAAATGATCCATGTTTTCTGTATTCCCGGGGCTCTTCATGTGCAGCTCCCTCTAGGGAGTTTGGGGCAGAGGAGATGAGCATGGGTGCACGCTGGGAACTCCAAGCCGCCAGGCACTGTGAGAGTACAAAGTGTGTTGGAAGGAATTACAAGACCCAAGAGTGGAGAGGGAGGTGGGAGCTTCTCTATGTAATCTTGGGTACGTTAGGTCATTACCTTGTGCCTGGGTTTCCTCATTTGCAAAATGACTCTAATAATCTGGGAGAATGAAATTAGGTAATACGCAGAAAGGGCTCAGAGCAACGTTGGACATATGCTGATTGCTAAATGAATGTTGATTCATGCCATTATTTTTGTTCTGGCATTACTGTGATTAGGCCTGTAGATGACCGCGCCCGCTGGGTAGCAGCAGGGTTAGTGTTCACAGACCTGGGAACAAGCCTTTGTGACCCAGGGGTACAGCACAACCTGGGCAGCACGAAGAGCTGAAAGCAATTCATTACCTGCCTCCCAAAGCTAGACAATGCCCTCAGTTCAAACCATCCCACTGTCGGCATATTAATTTCCTATTGCTACAGTAACTAATTATCAAACTTAGCACCTTGAAACAACACAAATGTATTATCTTACAGTTTTGGAAGGGAGAAGTCCAAAATGGGTCTTACAGGCTAAAATCGAGGTATTAACAGAGCTATAGTCCTTCAGGAGAGCCTAAGGGAATACCTGTTCCTTGTCTTTTCCACCTTCCAGAGGCAGCCTGCATTCCTTAACTCCTTGTCCTGCCCTGATCTTCAGAGCACATCACTCTGATCATCTACTTGTGTCCTCACATCTCCTCCCCGGAACTTGAACCCTCCTGCCTTCCCCTTCTAAGAACCCCTGGACTACACTGGGCCCGTCCGGATAACCCGCGACGATCTGCCATTTCAATGCATTAACTTAATCACATTCTTGAAGACCTTTTTACTACTGTGGTAACACACTCGCAGGTTTGGGGATTAGGATGTGGCTATCTTCCGGGGGCCCATTATTCTCCCTAGCACAGCTGGTCCCACTGCCGCCATTTTGAGCCCTCATAAACAACCAATTTAATTATTGTGTTTTAGTATTCCTAGTCAATTAATTGATTATACAGGCAAAAAGTTTTCAGATTCATTATAAAGTAAAAGATAAAAGAACTGGGAAATGCAGATTACATACTTAGGCCAATGATCTAGAGAAAGAAAGCAGACTTTTAAAATATGGTTTGAAAGGTGGCCTTATAACCATATGATAGAGAATCAAAGATTATTAAGAATTTCAAGGGGCCTTAGAGATCATTAAATTCAATTTTCTATTTGTTAAATGAATAACATTTCAATAAAAACTCACACAAGGTAGGAGGTTCCCAACCATCTCTCTGGATTAGAATACAGATCATTCTTTACTGCTGTTACTACAGAGTCTTCATGGGAGACTATGAGCAGTGATCTAATCTCAGTGATCTCAGTGATCTGCTGAAGTCTATACACAACAGAACTACGGTCAGGCTAAAAACTCTATCCAAAATGGAAGTAAAAAGAGAAACAATATGTCCAGGAAAAAAGAACTTAAAAGATTAACTGTATTTGGAGGGATCAAATACAATTAACTGCAGAAGAATCCCAAGATATTCCTCCTTAAAAAAAAAAAAAAAAGAAGTTAAAATGAAAAGGATCTTGAGAAAAGGTGTGTCCCTCCAGGTGTGTTTGGGAATCAGTTTAGAATAAAGAGTACTAGCCAATCTAGAGTATAAAGACTCCTGAAAATATTTTTACCTTTCCCCCAAAGAAAAAGGCTTAGTTTGAAAATAGGAGAATGTGTAAACAATGCAGTTATCTTATCAAGTAAGGCAGAAGAGCTAGGATATAAAAGTGTTCTTCCATTAAGGCAACTTGATGTACTCGAACAAGAATTTTAGGGACATCTAGAAAAAGTGACAAAGCTCTTTCTGTATGCTATATTTCTGTTTTGCTTTTTAAAATAAAGTATGTCCTGGACTCATATGCAGCTGGATTTGGGAGAGCCATTATATGTCATTGAATAAGCTCTGTATATGATTTAAGAACAATTCCTTATTCAACATCTGTTTCAAATGGTCACTTTGCCTTGGTTTGAAAACCTCCAGCAAAAACTCAGTCCCTCACAGGGAAACCTACTGTGGACACTTCCAGAGAAGCTGCCTCTGTTGACCCCAAGGGTGGCCCTTCTAGATCTCTCAGGAACACATACCCGCACACCTCAGGGCTGAGTCAAGAACAGTACCAAGGCCTTGTTATCCTTAGGGTAAATATTCTAGAAACTGCAGCTAAAAGTTATGGTTCTTTTTATGCTCGCATGTATCTAAAGACATGATCTTACTCTCTGGTTCCAAGATGTGAGACAAGTAAGCAGGTGGATTTAGATCACAATTTTAACATTTTAAACCAATACGAACATTCCGACAGCCACTCTTGTCACCTAAAGAGTTTTTTTTTTTCAAGTCACAGGCCTCTTAAAGATTTCATCTCAACTGCATTATTTTTCATCAAAATTTTCTTAAAAAGAAACTCTGGAATTGATAGCTAAGGATCCAAAGACTTTTTAAACTTAAGTGACCTTTTCTAGGCAGATTAAGAATCTCAGCAACAATTTGAAAATACTATTAGAGTTACTTAAGATTAATGAAGACTAATGAAGGAAGACTCAATCGAAAAGAAAATATAAACATGCAAATTTGACCTTTCATCTAAAAGTTTAAGGTCACTCTCGTTTAGCTTAGGTGATCTTACTATTAAATCTCTTATACATTAATAATCTTGCAAATGCTAAGAAAAAATAAATTTTAGTTTATCTTGTTCATGAAAATACACTGTCTAATTGACTTTCATTATAAATTTAACAGAATTATACTCTTTTTTCAGCAGGCAATCGAAGACTGGAGAAAAATCCTCCCCACCCACCTATGCAAAATCAAAACTCAGTTGGGCTTTATCCATTTGGTGATTTAAATGATTAAGAAATACACATAATTTGGTTCATTTATCAGAGCTCTACTAGAAAACATTAAAAACTGGCATTTATTTATATTAATACTAGTATTCATGTAAAGGTAGTTACGAGAAAAGGGGAATTTACACTGAAATTCTCTATTTTACATCATTTATGGCAGACGAGAAAATTTCTGGGTCTTAATTTCAGTGAAAATAAAGTATGTCTAAGAAAACAAGAGACTGTCACCAAGAGGCATTCTAAAGCCAGGATAAAAAGCCGTTACTTGAAAACAACGGAATTGTGCTTTCTTTCAATAATGGGTTAGATTCTACCTTTACTGTTGATTTTTTGGGGCAGGAATATGGGAAATAAATTAGGTAAGAAAGAATTGCTATCTATTTGCAGCTGTGTCTTACTTCAGTGAAGTCTGGTTGTTAAGCAGTTTCATCAAGTACCTGAGAGAAATAGGCAATTATTAATTGTTGGTAAATTTAAGAGAGCCATGAAGAGTCAGTGCACATCATATATCCTCTCCTGGACTGCAGATCTCTAAAGTCTCATCATTAATGTTTAATTCCCCTTATTCAAGGTTGTGAATGTTATAAGGTGAACCTCTTCTGGGCTGCAGTTTTTACCTGGAGCATAATTACAGAAGGTAGAGAAGTGCTGTAGACTGCCTTGTATCTCCCCTCTACCCCAGAAAAGATATGTGGAAGTACTTCACCCCTGACACCCCAGCATGTAGCTTTATCTGAAAAGAGGGTCACTGCAGAGGTACCTAATTAAGATGAGGAGTAGGGTGGGTCCCTAATCAAATCCAACAGGGGTCCTTATAAGGAGACAGTCATGGGAAGACAGCTACACAGGGACACCATGTGACAATGGAGAAGAGACTGAAATTATGCATCTGCAAGTGGAAGAAAGCGATTACCAGTAACCTGCGCAGAGCTAAGAAGGAAAGATTCTAATACATGGTCCACAGGGAGCAGGGGGCCTGCTTTCAACTTCTCATTTCTAGAACTGTGAGGCAATAAATGTCTGCTGTGTTAAAATGAAAGCCATGGAAAGACATGGAGCAAACTTAAATGCATGTTACTAAGTGAAATGAGCCAATCCGAAAAGGCTACATATTGTATGACTGCAACTCTATGACATTCTGGAAAAGGCAAAACGATGACGACAGTAAGCATCAACGGTTGCCAGGTGTTAGGGGAAGGGAGGGATGACCAGGTGGAACACAGAGCAGGGAAGAGCAGTGAAACTAGTCTGCCTGATACTATAACAGTGGATGCATGTACTTACACATTGTCCAAACCCATAGAATGTATAACACCGAGAACAGAATGTAATGTAAGCTACGGAGTCCGGGTGATAATGATGTGTCAGTG
Organism: Mirounga leonina; assembly: GCF_011800145.1. NCBI lineage: Eukaryota > Metazoa > Chordata > Mammalia > Carnivora > Phocidae > Mirounga > Mirounga leonina. The sequence goes on along the minus strand of NW_023270709.1, from coordinate 22,411,627 downwards.
TAGGTTCATCAATGTTAACAAATGGGGTGGGATGTTGACACTGGGGGAGGCTGTACGTGTGTGGACAGGGAGTCCATGCGAAGTCTGTGTACTTCCCACGCAATTTTGCTGTAAACCTAAAACTGCTCTAAAGTATAAAGTCTAAAACAGTAAAAGAGGTTCTGCTATACCAGGACTGGGTTATTAAGATCTAAAAATGTAAAGAAGACGTTAAGGGGTTATGTTTAAAAGATAAAAGACAAGAGGAAAAGCAAAAGCATCAGCAAAAGCTGATTTTATGCAGTTAGTCTTGCTTCTGGCTAAGGCAAACGAGCTTGTATCAGACCAGTGGTCTTGCCAAGAACAATTAGAAAAGGTGAATATAAATATATAATATGTCCTGTTTCAACCTCAAAACCTAGCAAGACAGTGAGGACCTTGAGGGAAGGGAAGTCCATGAGCTTAACACTTGGAGCCATTTTTCCCTTCTACGTGTTTATTAGTTTGTAAGCAGTGGCCGGGAGGCTGAGGAGCCAAGCAAAAGCTAAGAGACTTAGAGACTATGCAGAGCCTTTGGCATTCTCATGAGCCTGGGGAGACAAAAATTCCCTGGTAAGCACCACAGAATATCAGAGGAGGCCCTGAAGAGGTACACTGGATGTGGCTTTCTACCAGCTCACAAGAGCGGACTATGGGCATCTCTTCCCAATTCCATGTTCATGTGTGCCACACAGGTAGTTGGAAACGGGCAGCAGTAGATGTATTTACATTATGGAAATGAGCAAATGCTACAAGGAAGAAGCCTTCCCACTGAGAGTCAGTCATTCAATACCCAGCACACCACTGGCTGCATTCAAAAAGGAAGGGCAAACCAGAAATAAACCAATCCTCAGAAAGGCTGAGAAACAGATTCAAAAATCAATCTCAGACCAATTAAAATAATCAATCCTTACCTGAGAGCCTGGTAGAAGCACAATGAAATCCTCCTGGAGGAAGATACATTACTGTCTAGAACCTATCGTTTCATTTTGTTTTTTAAACAAACAATGGTCACCATTTAACAAAAATGATCACGTACATGGAAAGAAAAGACATGATCAAAATCAAGAAAAAAAAAAAAAGGACAACAGAAACAACCAATATTAGATCCAGATACTGGAGAATTCAGAATGAGCTTTAAGATAACTGAGTAATATGTTCAAAAAATACAAAGGAAAATATGAGGAATTTTATTAGAACACTAGAATCCATGAAGAAAAAAGTCAAATCGTACTGCTAGAAGAAGAAGAAATAAATTAACTAAAAATTAGAAATTTCATAGATGGGTTGGACAGCTGATTGAACACAGATGAAGAGAAGCTTAGTGAACTAGAAGAGCACCTCACAAATATTAATGCATACACAAATCACCTGGAGACGCAGACCCTGTCACCTGTGGTGACAGCAGTGTCCCTCCTCCAGGGACCATGGCATGTTACTTCTGCTGTTGTTGGCCCAGTGACTGCTGTGAGTATCAGGAAACTAAAAAATAGGCAAAGAGAAAAAAAATCCAGAAACCCAAAGAGAACAAAGAATGAAAAGTATAAAAAAGGACAGCATAGACATTGGGGAACATAATGAAAATATCTAACATATATAATTGAAATCCCAGGAGGGATAGAAAATGGAGCCAAAGGAACACCTGAAGAGAGAATGGCTGACGTTTTGCAAAGTTGATGAAAGAGACTGGGGTGGAGTAAAGAAGCCCCAAGAGTTCCAAGCACGATACAAAGAAAAGTATCCAGCAGGGGGCTACAGGAGAGAAGGGCTTGGATCATAAAGATCTATAGATGTGGCTTTGGTCTAACAGAACCAACTCTAGGGAAATCTAGGTAAGACTCACAAAGGTTTTGAGAAAATTGTGCCACCCTCCATGAAAAAAGCAAAGATGACTCAGCAGCAGAACCAAGAAACCAAAGGGCAGAGCATATATTACATTAACAGTCCCAGGGCTTATTCAGAGTCTGTACCCTGGTTGGAGCTGAGGGGTTAAGGGAGCTTGTGGGGCCATCTTGGAGTTCTCCTTACCGTATTAGGCAATTCTGTCAGACATTTAAGGAAGAAATAATACAAATTCTATACAAACTCTTCCACAAAAATGTAGAGAAAGAAATACTTTCCAGTTCATTCTGTGAGGCCAACTTTACTCTCATACCAAAATTAAGAAGACATCACGAGAAAACTACAGATCAAATCCTCCACAAAGATGCAAAAGTTCTTCACAAAATTTTAGCAAATTAACTAAAATAGTATATCAAAAGTAATACATTATGACCAAATGAAGTTTCTCCCAGGAATGCAAGGTTGATTTAAACATCTGAAACCATTCAGTATAGTTCATAGTATTAACAGATTTAACACAAAACAAACTATATGATTATTTCAGTAGTTGAAGAGAAAGTGATGAAGTTCAATTCCATTCATGATTAAAACACACACACACACGCACATGCATGGGCACACACAAGCATGCACACGCACACATACACACATGCGCACATGCTCACACACACAAGCACACACACAAATTCTGGGTAAATTAGGAACAGAAAGGAATTTCCCTAATCCCAAAACCATAGTCAACTTTTATACTGAATGGAGAAATTCTGAAGACTCTTCTTCTGGGTTTGGGAAGAAGAGATAAATGGCCAATTCAATTCAACAGCGTACTGTAAGTCCCAGCCAGTGCAGTAAGACAAGAGATAAAAGTTATGAAGATCAGAACTGCAACTATCAGCAGATGATGTAATTGTATACATAGAAAACTCTGAAGAAAGATCTATAGAGAAATTATTAGAATTACTAAGTGAAATTAGCAAAGTTGACAGGTGAAAGATAAACATACTAAAATCAACCACATTTTTAAATAGCAATAACAATCAAAAAAATGAAAATCAGTCATTCCAATAGTAGCCAGGGAACACGCATGCAGGAACAGAACTGATAAATGATGTGCAAGGCTCGTTACAGTTACAGAAAACTATAAAACATTACTGAGAGAAATTAGAGAAGATTAAAATAAAGAAGAGATACTTTATTCAAAGATGGGGAACCAGATATTATTACAATGTCAATTTCCCCCAAGTGATCTATAGAATCAAAACAATCTCAATCAAAATGCCAGCAAAATATTTTGGTGTAAGTTGACAAAATTAGAAAGGCAAAGGGCCAAGAGTAGTTAGGACAATGTTCAAGGAAAAGAGAGTTGAGAGGCGTATACAGCAGTGTTGATAGCTATTATAAAACTATGATAATTAACATTGTGATCCTTTAGAAAGATGGACAAACAGATCAAAAAACCTGAGTAAAGTTCCGGGAGAGATGCACACATATAGACAGACACCTGATTTATGATAAAGGGGACCAGAAAGAGAGTGGGGCAAGGATGAGATTCCGTAAGTGGCATTAGTGCAAGTGGATATCCCCATAGAAAACAAAACAAAACAAAGCAAAACTCTTGACCTCCACACCTCATGGTGAAACACAGACACATTCCAGGTGGATTAAAGATCTAAAGGTAAAAGGCAAAATAATAAAATTTCTGGATGAGTACACTGAGGGGTGTATTCATGGTGGTATGGGGAAGTAACCTGAAACAGGACCCAAAAGCACCAAAACAAAAGGAAAAATACTGACAAATTCTACCATATTAAAATGGACAATGTCTGGTCTTCAAAAGACACCAGTAAGAAAGTGAAAAGACTGGTTACAGAAGGAAGAAGATATTTAAATTACCATGACTAACAAGGGACTTGAACTCTGAATGCACAAAGAATTCCTACAAATCAGAGGAAGGGGACTGGGGGTGGGGGACAAAGGAAAGAGGTAAACCAACAGATAAATGGGCAAAAGGTTTGAATAGAGACTTCACGAAAAATTATATCCAAATATCCAATCAACATAAAAGCAGCATTCGATATCATTAGTTAACAGGGAACTATAAAACCACAGTTAGATTACAGTACATTCCCATCAATATGGCTAGTAACAGAAACATAACAATGACAAGTGTTGGCAAGAATATGGAGCTACTAGCATGTTTATATATTGATGGAAATGTAAATTTACTCAAGTATTTGGGAAAACTATTTGGCAATACAAAGCAGATCCACTGTATTTCCTATGACCCAGAGATTACACTTCTTGCTACACACCCAGCAGACATGTTTGCGTAGATGAGTCAGACAAAAGGTCTAAACAACGCGGACAGCAGTATCAGTTGCTATACTAGTAGGAAGGTTGGACATACCCAATTCTCTTTTCACATGAAGATGGATAAATGTGCGTGCAAAGGAATACTATATAGCAATGACAATGGATGAACCATAGCTACCTGCAAAAACAGACTAGTCTCACCAACATAATATTGATAAAAAAAAAAACCAAAAAAAACCCGGGGGCTGGCGGGAGATGCTCCAGGACAGCCGGTGCCTGAGTATTTCAGGACAGATCAGAAGGACTATCACAATGCCTGAAATAAATACTGACAATCCCAGTGAGCAACAGGTTCAACTCTGGGCAGAGAGACATATAGATGTTTCAGACATGAAATCTTAGGAAAGCTGTATTATCCTCAAAAGCAGTATAATAATAAACAATGAAGAAAAGGATGAAAATTATTTATTGACCAAGCTAAATGTTTTATAAAAGTCAGTAGAAAAAGCCATTTCTTGTTAACCCTGAACAGTGAACTTAAGACTTCAGGCAAGAACTGTGTGGCAAATATTAATTTTACTGAAACACAAGGACAATAAAAAGAATTACCACATTAAACACACAAAAAGCCAGACATTCAAACACTCATGAATTCTTCCATTTATATCAAGTTTAACAACAGGGCAAATGAAGGTCTGGGGTTAACATAAGGGATAGTGGTTTCTGGTAGGGAATGGGAAGGGCAGGATGGGGAGCTCTGGGCTACTGGTAACGTTCTGTTTCTTCCTTTTCCCCGGGGGGGGGGGTGGTGCAGGGGGGACACGGGAGCATTCACTTTAGAAAAATGTACATGTACAGCTGTACATGTTTCTGTGGGTATGTTACAAATCAAAAACCTTTCTTATTAAAGAAGTAAAGTTTAAGTAAGAATGGACTGAACTCTAAGGACAAGAGATCAGTAGTTTCCAGGACGTGGGGAGGGAGGGAGGAAGGAGCTACAAGAAAGGAAAAAGGACATTCTGGAGAGCTGTTGGAACCATTCCAGCCCTCAACTGTGGGAGCAGTTACACTAGTGGGTGCATTTGCCAAAATTCGAAGAACTGCAGACCAAAAAAAGGGAATTTTGCCATATGCAATAAAAGCAATTATAATTTAGGGCGCCTGGGTGGCTCAGTTGGTTAAGCGACTGCCTTTGGCTCAGGTCCTGATCCTGGAGTCCCTGGATCGAGTCCCGCATCCGGCTCCCTGCTCCGCAGGGAGTCTGCTTCTCCCTCTGACCCTCCCCCCTCTCATGCTCTCTCTCTCAAATAAATAAAATCTTTAAAAAAAAAAAAAGCAATTATAATTTAGATATAAAAATAAGGAATTAATTTGACTTATTTCTATGTTTGTGAAAAGTTGACTGCCCATGGTGCGATAATCTGCTTTCTTCATGGATTAAATAAGAAATAAAATTAAACAGTCTACCTGTGAAACGTTTTCTTACTTTGTATACACAGAAACTCGTCAAGTAAAAATGTCAAAATTTTTGAGAAAACAAAGAATGATATTCACTTCAGTTTTATTGGGGAAAACAGACTTTAAAATATATTATATCTATCTATATATACAAATAAAAAATATATTTGGTTTTTCAACCAAATGTTGAAATAAAAAATCTGTATGTTTTATGTTTGATATTCACATATGGCATAATAGAAAAAAATAACAAGCTCTGGGTTATTCCTTTTAGTATTTATTCATGTAAGCTTTGAGGAAAATTAATGGTAGAGCATAATTTCTTTTAGTTATTTGAAACAAAACAAAAATTTCAGTTAAAAACATATGACTTCCTCTTAAAGCTTATTAACATTTTTTCATCTTTAGCCAACAAATCTAGAAACTAAATTACTTTAAGAACATTAATTTCTGAGGCATTCTGGAAAACAGGTTGCCTTTACTGGATCTCAAACTTTTTCACATTCATCTTAAATTATCTTATTCTAATACATTTCTGAACATGTAAGGATGAAATTAAGTTGAGGTTCATTTGTGTAAAAGCAACACAAATCTGAAATAGACAGATGGATGGCAAACATCAAATCTGTTCCATGGAAAAGAAGGGAAGACGTGGGGCCCCCAGTAAGTAACAAATTACAGAACTCAGCTAAACATGAAGCTTCTTTTGCTCACAGATGTCTAAATGTTGCCTTCTTTTCAAATATCCAAGATTTCTCTTAGCAACACAGGTGCTACCAGATTATTATTTTTCCCCAGTGTCATCTGAATCCCACTCCTCGAAAGAAAAAAAGGTGATATTTTAGTTGCCTAAAGTTATTCAAGTCATCCAATATTCCCCTGCCCCGGCCCCATCTTGAAAAACTCTCTAAATTGTTTAACTTAAAAGTGATACTACGAGCCAGTTGTGTCTATTTATTTGAGAGAGAAAGAGCACAAGCAAGGGGAGCGGCAGAGGCAGAGGGAGAGGCAGGCTCCCCGCCGAGCAGGGAGCCCGATGCGGGGCTCCATCCCAGGACCCCGGGACCGTGACCTGAGCCGAAGGCAGACGCCCAACCGACTGAGCCAGCCGGGCGCCCCTGAACCAGTCGTGTTAAGGGAAGCAAGCGAGCTGCCTTTTTGTAGCTACTGGCTGATGAACCCAATACTTTGCAAGAGAAATATCTTACCACTTGTGCTGGAACCTGTGGGATTTTTGCAGCAGGAGTTCCTGGTCTTGGGTAAAACTGGTTAATAAAGAGGCTTGGAAATTTGTACTCTTCCACAAGCTTCACTGTTTCTTGAAAATCTTGATCTGTTTCTCCAGGAAAACCACAGATAATATCTGTAGCAAGAGTTATTCCAGGAACTCTAGAAAATAACACGACAAAAATGTAGAAAGCTGAATACAATCCATAATTATTCTATTTCTCTGATATTTTAAATGCCATAATTCCTTTTAAAACTAAATTTTTTTAGGAAAGGGACATTTGCAAAGAGTATTTATAGAGTCCTAAATATTAAAAAAGTTTATGGGCAACAGTGGCTCCTGTCATCCTCAAGGGACACTCATTTTTAATTCTTTTGAATGTTTCTTTGTTCTTTTTTTCTATATTTTAAAACCCATGCTTATTCTGCTATTTCCAGGCTTACTGATTTTTAAGCAATATTTACTAACTTCTCTAGTATGGTAAATGAGGATTTAGCCCCTTAAGCAACTCTCTCTCTCCCCTCCTAACATAACCAATGCACAGTTGTTGTTGTTTCTTTTTAAGATTTTATTTATTTATTTGACAGAGAGAGACACAGCGAGAGCAGGAACACAAGCAGGGGGAGTGGGAGAGGGAGAAGCAGGCTTCCCACCGAGCAGGGAGCCTGATGTGGGACTCGATCCCAGGACCCTGGGATCATGACCTGAGCAGAAGGCAGACGCTCAATGACTGAGCCACCCAGGCGCCCCATCACTGCACAGTTTTAAAATTAATTGCATTTCCATTAGTATAACTGCAAAGATATTGTTCACTGCAGAGCCAATTGGTATACTTCATCATGTTTTCTTTTGCTACAATGTTTAATTTTTCCAAGAGTTAATAACACTCTTTTAAATAAATTTTTGCCTCATATTCCAGGTACCTATGTTCACATTTTCTAGAAGCTCCATGAGATCCATCAAAAACCAATACTGTTGGCGGAGCAAGATGGCGGAGGAGTAGGAGACCTGGATTTCGTCTCCTCTCAGGAATTCAGCTGGATAGGGATCAAACCATTCTGAACACCTACAAACTCAACAGGAGATCGAAGAAAGGAAGAGCAACAACTCTCTCATCGGAAAAGCGACCACTTTCTGGAAGGTAGGACGTGCGGGGAAGTGAATCCGAGGCGATATTCAGATGATAGACGGCGGGGGAGGGGTCTCTGTCAGCCGCTTCTGGCAAGTGATAGAGCGCAGAGCACAAAATCGGAACTTTTAAAAGTCTGCTCCGCTGAGGGACGTCACTCCGGTGGCTAAGCGGGGGGTGGAACCCTCCAGGACAGTGTGGTCTCAGGACCCTCGGGGTCACAGAAAGACCGGGGGTGCCTGAGTGGGGCAGAGCTCCCAGGTAATGGAGCAGGGAAGCCGGCTGCAGAGGCGGAGCCCAGGCGCGGGCTCTCAGCTCGGGGTGGCCCCAAACCGTGATCCGCGCGGCACAGTCGGGCCCCTGCTCCTCCAGCAGGGACCCAACAAGCGGCAGATCCGGGGAGACTCACCTTCCTCCCCCGGGAGGAGCCGCGCGGGAGCGCACCGCAGGGATCTGCTGGGTTTGGAGACTCCACCCGGGGTCGGGTGCCAGAGATAGAAATGCGCAGTCACAGGCCGGGTGAGCACGGAGTGCAGCCGGAGACCGGGGAGACGGGAGTGACTGACGGCTTTTCTCTGGGGGCTCACTGAGAAGCGGGGCCCCGAGTTCTCAGCTTCTACGGGGCAGAGATTGGGAGGCCGCCATTTTCACTCTCGTCCTCCAAAGCTGTATGGAAAGCTCGCAGGGAACAAAAGCTCTGGAGAGCAACCTGAGCAGATTACTTAGCCTGGACCGGACAAGGGCGGGGCAATTCCGCCTCCGGCAAAGACTTTTGGGAACCACGGCAACAGGCCCCTCCCCAGAAGATGAGCGAGAACAGCCAGCCAAGACCAAGTTTACCGATCAATGAGAACGGCAGAACTCCAGCGCTAGGGGACTACTGCACATAGAATTCACGGCTTTTTTACCATGATTCTTTAGTCTTTCAAAGTTAATTTTTTTTTTAACTGTCTTTTTTTCTTTTTTTTTTTTTTTTGAATTTTTCTTTTTCCCTTTTTCAACCAACATCTTATCAATCCCTTTTTAAAAAAAAAACATTTTTATTTTTCATTTTTAGAGTCATATTCTATCCCTTCATAGTAGTTACCCGTATTTTTGGCTTATATAGATAAGTTGTTCTCTCTTTAAAATTTTGAGATAGTTTCTTCTAACAGATTAAAATATACCCTAAATCTCTAGTATATAGTGTTTTCTATTCCCCTGCCTGATCACATCCTCTCCCTTTGTTTTTTCTTTTTTCTTTTTTAAATCCTCTTCTTTCTCTTTTCAAACAACTTATCAATTCCTTTTATAAAATTTTTTATAATTTCCATCTTTACAGTCATATTCCATCCCTTCATCATATCAACCCTTATTTTTGTACATATATAAGTTTTTCTTTCTTTAAAATTTTGGGAGGCACTTTCTTCTAAAAGACCAAAATACACCCCAAATCTAGTGTGTGGCACTGATCTATATACCAGCCTGATCATATTTGATCACATTCTGTTTTTGTTTGTTGTTGTTTTTTTGTTTTGTTTTTGTTCGTTTTTATCTTTATCTTTTTCTTTTTTCTCTCTTTCCCTTTCTTTTCCCACTGCTTCAGGTCTTTTCTGATTTGTTTAGAGTATATTTTCTGGGGACGTTGTTACTCTGCTAGCATTTTGTTCTCTCATTCATCTATTATCCTCTGCACAAAATGACAAGACGGAAAAAATCACCTCAACAAAAAGAACAAGAGGTAGTACCGACTGCCAGGGACCTACTCAATACGGACATTAGTACGATGTCAGATCTAGAGTTCAGAATCATCACTTTAAAGATACTAGCTGGGCTTGAAAAAAATATGGAAGTTATTAGAGAAACCCTTTCTGGAGAAGTAAAAGAACTAAAATCCAACCAAGTAGAAATCAAAAAGGCTATTAATGAGGTGCAATCAAAAATGGGGGCGCTAACTGCTAGAACAAATGAGGCAGAAGAGAGAATCAGTAATATAGAAGATGAAATGATGGAAAATAAAGAAGCTGAGAAAAAGAGAGATAAACAACTACTGGATCACGAGGGCAGAATTCAAGAGATAAGCGATACCATAAGACGAAACAACATTAGAATAATTGGGATCCCAGAAGAAGAAGAAAGAGAGAAAGGGGCAGAAGGTATAATGGAGCAAATTATAGCAGAGAACTTTCCTAATTTGGGGAAGGAAACAGGCATGAAAATCCAGGAAGCACAGAGAACCCCTCTCAAAATCAATAAAAACAGGTCAACACCCCGACATCTAATAGTAAAACTTACGAGTCTCACAGACAACGAGAAAATCCTGAAAGCAGCTCGGGAGAAGAGATATGTAACCTACAATGGTAGAAACATTAGATTGGCAACAGACCTATCCACAGAGACCTGGCAGGCCAGAAAGGACAGGCAGGATATATTCAGAGCACTAAATGAGAAAAATATGCAGCCAAGAATACTCTATCCAGCTAGGCTGTCATTGAAAATTGAAGGAGAGATAAAAAGCTTCCAGGACAAACAAAAACTAAAGGAATTTGCAAACACAAAACCAGCCCTACAGGAAATCTTGAAAGGGGTCCTCTAAGCAAAGAGAGACCCTAAAAGCAACATAGACCAGAAAGGAACACAGACAATATACGGTAACAGTCACCTTACAGGCAATACAATGGCACTAAATTCCTATCTTTCAATAGTTACCCTGAATGTAAATGGGCTCAATGCCCCAATCAAAAGACACAGGCTATCAGACTGGATTAAAAAACAAGACCCATCGATATGCTGTCTGCAAGAGACTCATTTTAGACCCAAAGACACCCCCAGATTGAAAGTGAGGGGGTGGAAAACCATTTACCATGCTAATGGACACCAAAAGAAAGCTGGGGTGGCAATCCTTATATCAGACAAATTAGATTTTAAACCAAAGACTGTAATAAGAGATGAGGAAGGACATTATATCCTACTTAAGGGATCTATCCAACAAGAAGATCTAACAATTATAAATATCTATGCCCCTAACATGGGAGCAGCCAATTATATAAGGCAATTAATAACAAAAGCAAAGAAACACATCGACAACAATACAATAATAGTGGGGGACTTTAACACCCCCCTCACTGAAATGGACAGATTGTCTAAGCAAAAGATCAACAAGGAAATAAAGACTTTAAATGACACACTGGACCAAATGGACTTCACAGACATATTCAGAACATTCCACCCCAAAGCAACGGAATACACATTCTTCTCTAGTGCCCATGGGACATTCTCCAGAATAGATCACATCCTAGGTCATAAATCAGGTCTCAACCGGTACCAAAAGATTGGGATCATTCCCTGCCTATTTTCAGACCACAATGCTTTGAAACTAGAACTCAATCACAAGAGGAAAGTCGGAAAGAATGCATGGAGGTTAATACATGGAGGTTAAAGAGCATCCTACTGAAGAATGAATGGGTCAACCAGGAAATTAAAGAAGAATTAAAAAAATACATGGAAACCAATGAAAATGAAAACACAACTATTCAAAATCTTTGGGATGCAGCAAAGGCAGTCCTAAGAGGAAAGTATATAGCAATACAAGCCTTTCTCAAGAAACAAGAAAGGTCTCAAGTACACAACCTAACCCTCCACCTAAAGGAACTGGAGAAAGAACAGCAAATAAAGCCTAAACACAGCAGGAGAAGAGAAATCATAAAGATCAGAGCAGAAATCAATGAAATAGAAACGAAAAGAACAGTAGAACAGATGAACGAAACTAGAAGCTTTCCCCCTAAGGTCAGGAACGCGGCAGGGATGTCCACTACCACCACTGCTATTCAACATAGTATTGGAAGTCCTAGCCACAGCAATCAGACAACAAAAAGAAATCAAAGGCATCCAAATCGGCAAAGAAGAAGTCAAACTCTCACTCTTTGCAGATGATATGATACTTTATGTGGAAAACCCGAAAGACTCCACCCCGAAACTGCTAGAACACATACAGGAATTCAGTAAAGTGGCAGGATATAAAATCAATGCACAGAAGTCAGTGGCATTCCTATACACCAACAACAAGACAGAAGAAAGAGAAATTAAGGAGTCGATCCCATTTACAATTGCACCCCAAACCATAAGATACCTAGGAATAAATCTAACCAAAGAGACAAAGGATCTGTACTCAGAAAACTATAAAATACTCATGAAAGAAATTGAGGAAGACACAAAGAAATGGAAAAACGTTCCATGCTCATGGATCGGAAGAACAAATATTGTGAAGATGTCAATGCTTCCTAGAGCAATCTACACATTCAATGCAATCCCCATCAAAATACCATCCACTTTTTTCAAAGAAATGGAACAAATCATCCTAAAATTTGTATGGAACCAGAAAAGACCCCGCATAGCCAGAGGAATGTTGAAAAAGAAAAGCAAAGCCGGTGGCATCACAATTCCGGACTTCCAGCTCTATTACAAAGCTGTCATCATCAAGACAGCATGGTACTGGCACAAAAACAGACACATAGATCAATGGAACAGAACAGAGAGCCCAGAAATGGACCCTCAACTCTATAGTCAACTAATCTTCAACAAAGCAGGAAAGAATGTCCAATGGAACAAAGACAGTCTCTTCAACAAACGGTGTTGGGAAAATTGGATAGCCACATGCAGAAGAATGAAACTAGACCATTTCCTTACACCACACACAAAAATAGACTCCAAATGGTTGAAAGACCTCAATGTGAGACAGGAGTCCATCAACATCCTAAAGGAGAACACAGGCAGCAACCTCTTTGACCTCAGCCGAAGCAACTTCTTCCTAGAAACATCGCCAAAGGCAAGGGAAGCAAGGGCAAAAATGAACTCTTGGGACTTCATCAAGATAAAAAGCTTTTGCAAAGCAAAGGAAACAGTCAACAAAACCAAAAGACAACCGACAGAATGGGAGAAGATATTTGCAAATGACATATCAGATAAAGGGCTAGTATCCAAAATCTATAAAGAACTTATCCAACTCAACACCCAAAGAACAAAGAATCCAATCAAGAAATGGGCAGAAGACATGAACAGACATTTTTCCAAAGAAGACATCCAAATGGCCAACAGACACGTGAAAGAGTGCTCAATATCGCTCGGCATCAGGGAAATCCAAATCAAAACCTCAATGAGATACCACCTCACACCAGTCAGAATGGCTAAAATGAACAAGTCAGGAAACGACAGATGTTGGCGGGGATGCGGAGAAAGGGGAACCCTCCTACACTGTTGGTGGGAATGCAAGCTGGTGCAGCCACTCTGTAAAACTGTATGGAGATTCCTCAAAAAGTTGAAAATAGAGCTACCATATGATCCAGCAATTGCACTACTGGGTATTTACCCCAAAGATACAAAAGTAGGGATCCAAAGGGGTACGGGCACCCCGATGTTTATAGCAGCCATGTCCACAATAGCCAAACTGTGGAAAGAGCCAAGATGTCCATCAACAGATGAATGAATAAAGAAGATGTGGTATATATATACAATGGAATATTATGCAGCCATCAAAAGGAATGAGATCTTGCCATTTGCAACGACGTAGATGGAACTGGAGGGTATTATGTTGAGTGAAATAAGTCAAACAGAGAAAGACATGTATCATATGATCTTACTGATATGAGGAATTCTTAATTGCAGGAAACAAACTGAGGGTTGCTGGAGTGGGGGGTGGGGTGGGAGGGATGGGGTGACTGGGTGTTAGACAGTGGGGAGGGTATGTGCTCTGGTAAGCGCTGTGAATTGTGCAAGACTGTTGAATCTCAGATCTGTACCTCTGAAACAAATAATGCAATATATGTTAAGAAAAAAAAAAAGAAGAAGAAAAAGGTAGCGGGAGGGGAAGAATGAAGCGGGGGAAATTGGAGGGGTAGACGAACCATGAGAGACGATGGACTCTGAAAAACAAACAGGGTTCTAGAGGGGAGGGGGGTGGGAGGATGGGTTAGCCTGGTGGTGGGTATTGAGGAGGGCACATTCTGCATGGAGCACTGGGTGTTATGCAGAAACAATGAATCATGGAACACTTCATCTAAAACTAATGATGTAATGTATGGAGATTAACATAAGAATAAAAAAAAAAGAATACTAAAAAAAATAAAATAAAAAAAACTAATACTGTTTTCCAAACACTCAATGTACTATATACATAATTCACGGATTCTATTTTTTTCTGCTGGAAATGCCACTCCTACTTTCTTCAAGTGTGTTTGCTTTCATAACAAACCGGGTGTCATCCATCCTTCTTTGTTCTTTGGTTTCTTTCTTTCTTTCTTCTTCTTCTTCTTTTTTTTCATTTCCCTTTTTCCTGAATGCTATGTATTCTTATTTCTTTATTATTCTGCTTAATTCTGCTGAAGCACTCTTTCAGAAACTTCACCAAAAAGAATGCCAGGGAAATTCTGTTGTTATTGTCTTAGCCTATCTGAACACGTCTTCATCCGTACCATTGACTGATGGTGAGGTTGTGCTCAGCACTCCAAAGTGAAAAACACTGGCCCTCAGGATTTCGTATTCTTTCTTTTTCAAGCTGGCAAGGTTCTGATGAGATGTCCAGATTCACTCATACAAACTTCTTTCTACGTGCTCTACTCTCTTTTTGAAAGCTTTTAGGATATTTATTTTATTCTTGATGTTTTTACATTTCATGATAATAGGCCTTGGATTAGGCATGTAAATCTTTGTACAGAGTACAACCTGGACACTCATGGTCTTTCAGTCTAGCACATTTTCTTATGTTACCATTTAATCATTTGTTTTAGAGATGCAACATCTTTCTTCATCTTTCTAAAGACACCAATTAAAATTTTTGTACAAGTTTTCCTCTGCTCACTGCAACTGTGCCCATTTCCTCCAGGTTCTCATATGTTGGTCCCTCTCATTCATGGCTGACACTTGCCATCAATAAATAGCGACTCTGCCCTTTAATATTAAAGAATAAATCATCAAAAGCTTCTCATCATAGATTGATTGGGTAACAAGCTGCCTTTGTTTTTGATAAGCCCACATGTTAGCATCTTGGATGTCCTTTCTCTGTGGCCGAGGAGTTTCTCCATCAGTATGCTACAATATTCTACTGTGTATTAACAGTATAACAATAACAAAATAACATGAACAGTATTCACAACTCCAGTATTATTCTCAACCCATAAACAATAGGAAAAATAGCCTCAAACATCACAAACCATAGGATACCTGCCTATATCAATTTTTCTATCTCCTAAATGTAGTTCTATATGGATGAATAAGACAGTTTATCTCATTTAAATATGTTAGATATTTGGGGGCATAAAAGAGAACAAAGAATGTGACAAAGGGAAGTCAAATTATTGGCTGCCTAATAAAAATAGCATCATAAAAACAACAGCTTTTCCACATCAGGTTTGGATAATACTTTAATGCCTGTGTGAAAGGAGAATGACATTTATTTTAAAAAATATGTCTTTCTTGATTTCTACTTAGTCTCATCCAGCTATTAATTTGGCTGACCTTGAATTAGTGAGATAAGTTCCAAAGGCTGGAGCTTTTCTCTGTGATGGTAAATAGAAAAAAGAGGTAATATGCATTAAGAGAAAAATGAAACTGTATTTGAAAAAAAAAACTTTATTTTTTAGTCTGATACAAAAACATTCTTTCTCCTTCAAGGGTGATTATCAAAATTACATTTGAAAGTCATGAAAAACATGTTTTTGCAGTAAGCAGTAGATAAAAAGACCATTTTCTAGACTTAACTAAAGCATGAGGAATAGAAAAAGTATGTCAATAATTTTAATTAGAAAATGTTTACACTTGACTTATAACTACTCCTGAACAAAAGAAATCCACAACTAAAACTATAAGTAATGGATCATAGCAGAAATGACAGACGAGTCCAGCTCCCCTAGGAAATTAAAAAAAAAAAAATCTTCGAAACTGCCTGTGAAATATTACAGAAACCAAGACAATTGGTTATTGTCCTAGGCTATGAATTGCAATGAACTTGGCACTAGATTATGGGGTATTCCCAAAGGAAAGTACCTTACTGATTCGCCTCCCCCCAGTCCTCCTTGATCCAGGATAGCTGAACTCAGTATTACGCAAGACCTGCTTACTTTGGCACGAAGGTCACCAGTGAGAAAAGACAAAACTTTACAGAAGTCATCTTAAATGTTAAAAAAGGGGATGTTCAATGTGTGAATATATCTGATAATCTACGCAAAAAGCTGACTGATAACAAGGGAAAGGGTACGTAAACTATGAATTTGTGAAAGACCTAGGTTAGCCAGGATTTAAAAGTAAAAGCAGTTTAACTGGTTTCAAAGTATGTAAGAATATAAACTGATTTAAAAGTAAAAGCAGTTTAACTGGTTTCAAAGTATGTAATAATATAAACTGATTGCCTATAAAATGTCTTCAAAGTAAAGACTACACTTTAATGTTAGATGAGGCTCATCTATACATTAATTTTATATACACAAATGATGCTTTTAAAAATAATTTGGCTTCTTAGGTGAACCAACTAAAAAAACTCGTATTTACACTGTTAATTTGCCTAAGTAAATAATTCTCCTCAGTTCATAAGAAAATCAAGGAAGTCTGAAGTGGACCCAATTCTAAATTAATTGTATATGATTTAAGTGGCTATGAAGAAATTATAAGGAGTGTAAAATAGAACATTAATCCAAATATTTAATATGCTAATTGTGAATAAATGCTGTTTTTGAGAAGCAATGAATTTTCACAATACTAAAATTTTTTTAAATGATCATTTCCACATGTGTATTGAAGCTGTGAGTCTAATGAATATAATTACCAGGTATTCTATGTTTTTAAAATTTAAAACACCTTCTATATTTATGTTTTCATAGCAGTACTGGAGAATAATTCTGAAAGAAGATGAAAATGAAAATGCTCAATTAGCTTAAACATATGCATTCAGACCCAATATTTTTTCTGATGTATACAAGCTTTTTACTGGCAAAATGGGTTCATTAAGTAACTTGGGAATAGCACTGAGGAGAAAGATTTCAATGAGGCCTCTCCCTTGGCAAAGGTGTTGCTATGATCAGTTATGCAAATCTATCAGGAGGGTATCGGGAGAGTATGACCTCTTAGCTGGCCCTAGGCTAGGATTTAAGAGAGCCCCAAATATTTAAAGACTTTATTATTTATCATGAATAAAAATAAACACATACATACACCTACTTAACTACTTAACATGTTGTACTTTAATCATCTCAAGACTTTCGCTTGCAATTTGGTGTTTTACTGGCAAAAAATGAGAAAAGGATGATTCTATTCATGCTTAGAATGATAAATGAGCTTCAAATTCCACATGTGAATAAATTAATACTTATACATGTGCTATTTACCTCAAAAGAAATAAAAATAATCAGAAAAAGAATCAAATCCATTAAAATGATTAGGTATAAACATGATTAAAAAAAACTTTTTTTAGTTCTGAATGAAAGTAAAAACATATCTCAAACTATGGGATGCAGCTTAAAGAAGTGCTTAGAGAGAAATTAATTGACTTAAATGTCTGTGTTAAAAAGAGGTAAACTCAATAACCTCAGCTTCCACCTCAAGAAGCTAAAAAAGAGGAGCAAATCAAACTCAAAGACAGACAAAAAATAAATTACGAAATAAAGGTTAAAAAATAAATCAACAAAATAGAAAATAGAGAAGAAAATCAATAAAAGTAGAGGTGTCTTTTTGAGAAAAACAATGTAATTACTAAACTTAGCTAGACTGAGAAGAAAAAAGAAGACACAAGGACCAACTACAGGCCTGAGGGAGGAGGCGGCACCACAGGTGCTTTCAATAGTAAAGAAGCACTAAGGGTATATTTATTACAATTTTATGCCAATAAATTAAAAATTTAAGCTGAAATGGGCATATTCTTTAAAAGACATAAAGTATAAAAACTGACTCAAGAAGAAACAGAAAATCAAAACAGTCTTTTATCTATTACAAAAACTGAATTTGTAATTAAAAATCTTGCCATCAAAAGAATACAAAACAACCCAGACCCAGATGGCTTCACTGGTGAATTATATCAAACATTTAAGAAAGAATAAAACCAATTCCATAGAAAGTATTTCAAAGATAAATGGGAAAGGAACTCATTGTATAAGTCCAGCAATAGCCAATATAAAAACCAGAGAAAGAGATCAGAAATAAACTCCAGACCAAAATCTTTTTTTAAGATTTTATTTATTTATTTTAGAGAAAGAGAGATAAAGAGAGTGCATGCATGCACTCAAGCAGGGGGAGGAGCAGAGGGGGAGGGAGATAGTCTCCAGCAGACTCCATAATCCCACAGCCCCGAGATCATGACCTGAGCCAAAACCAACAGTTGGACACTCAACTGACTGAGCCACCCAGGCACCCCGAGACCAGTATCTTTTATGAATATAGAGACTTAACAAAATATTAGCAAACTGAGCCCAAAAACATATAAAAAGAATTATTTATCATGATCAAGTTTTAATCCCAGGAATGCAAGGTTGGTTTGACAAACATATCTTAATTAATGCAGTAAGCCATATTAAAAGGATAAAACCTCCATGGTGATCTCAGTACATGCAGAAAACTCAGTTGACAAATCCAACACCCATTCATGATAAAAAACTCTCTGTAAACAAGGAAAACTATCTCATCCTGATAAAGAGTCTACAGCTATTCTCATAGCTATTGGTGAAAGACTGGATACCTTTCCACTCAGATTATTAACAAGGCAAGGATTTATGTTCTTACTTCTACAACTCAATATATTATGAAGGTTTCTAGTCAGTGCAAGAAAGGCAAGAAGATGATATTACAGGCATACAGGTTGAAAGAGCAAAAGTAAACTTTTTTTTTTGCAGGTCCTATGATCTTGTATGTGGAAACTCAAAGTAATACAATAAACCTACTAGAATAAGCGAGTTTAGCAGAGCTAAAGATTAATATATAAAAGTCTAGTGTACTTTTTACATTAGTAATGAACAATTAGAAAATGAAATCAAGGGAAGAATTCCATTCACAATAGCATAAAAAATACTTAGAATAAATTTGGAAGGTGGAAGACCTATAGTCTAGAAACAGAGAAATTAAGGAGATTTTCTTAAAATTTACTGCACCCCCCCACACCACTCGTGTTCCCTCTCTCATGTGCTGTCTCTCTCTCTCAAATAAATAAAATCTTTAAAAATAAATAAATAGGTAATATCTAAATAAATGGAAAAATACCTAATTTTCACAGATTGGAGGATTTTACTGCTGTTAAGATTGCATGTGTCCTCAAATTGATACACAGATTCAATTCAACCGCTATCAAAATACCAGCATATTTTTCTGTAGAAATTGACAAGCTGATTCTAAATTTTATATGGAAATGCAAAGAACTTAGAGTGGCCAAAGCAATTTTGAAAAAGAACAAAGTTGGCAGAATGGATGAATCTGACTTAAAGACTTACTATAAAGCTACAGTAATCACAACAGTGTGGTATTAGTATAAGGACAGATTAATGGGATGGAAGAACAAAGTCCAAAAATATACCCATACATTTATACATTTATGGTTACTTAATTTTAATAAAATTGTCAAAGCAATTCAATGAGATCAAAAGACAATGTTTTCAATAAATCATGCTAGAGCAAATGGATGTCATATGCAAAAGCAAACAAACAAACAAAGGAACTTACTGGACACTTACCTTACACAAAAAGCACTTCAATATCAATCTCAGATCTAAATGTAAGAGCTAGAATTACTAAGTTTCCAGAAGAAATATGGGAAAAAATCTTTGTGACCTCAATGAAGTTAGGCAAAGATTTTTTTCTTTTCTTTTTTTTTAAATTTTTTATTGTTATGTTAATCACCATACATTACATCATTAGTTTTTGACGTAGTGTTCCATGATTCATTGTTTGTGCATAACACCCAGTGCTCCATGCAGAACATGCCCTCTTTAATACCTATCACCAGGCTAACCCATCTTCCCACCCCCCTCCCCTCTAGAACCCTCAGTTTGTTTTTCAGAGTCCATCATCTCTCATGATTCGCTTCCCCCTCCGATTTCCCCCCCTTCATTCTTCCCCTCCTGCTATCTTCTTCTTTTTTTTTTTTCCTTAACATATATTGCATTATTTGTTTCTGGTATAGATCTCTTTTCTTTTTTTTTTTTTAAGATTTTATTTATTTGTCAGAGAGAGAGAGAGCACAAGCAGGGGGAGCAGCAAGCAGAGGGAGAAGCAGGCTCCCCGCTGAGCAAGGAGCCCGATGCGGGCTCCATCCCAGGATGCTGAGATCATGACCTGAGCCAAAGGCAGTTGCCCAACTGACTGAGCCACCCAGGTGCCCCTAGGCAAAGACTTCTTAGCTACAACACCAACACCAAAAGCACAATAAAAAAAAAAAATTGGATAAACTGGACTTACTGGAAAAACACCATAAAGAAGATAAAAAGATAAGCCATAGACTGGAAGAAAATATTTACAAACCGTGTATCTGATAAAAATATCTGTAACCAAAATACATTAAGAACACTTATGGCTCACTAATAAGAAGACAAACAACACAACTGTACAATGGGCAAAGGATTTTAACCAACACTTCACTAAAGAAGATATATGAATAGCTAATAGGACCTTGAAAAGTTGGCTCAACATCATTTGTTATTAGGGTTAATGCAAGTTAAAACCATGTAAGATGCCACACATCCAGGAGAATGGCTATGTTGAAAAAAGACTGGAAAAATAACAGACACTGATGTGAAGCTCAAGAAACTGAAACCCTTATTCACTGTAGGTGGGAATTCAAAACGTTGCAGTCACTTTGGAAAACAGTGTGGCAGTTTCTTAAAAAGTGAAACATATTCTTACCGTGACTGGGAAAGTTCACTTCCCAGTTATCTACCCAAGAAAAGTTAAAACATATGTCCACACAAAGACTTTTATGTGGATTTTTATAGTGGCTTTCCTCATAATAGCTCCAAACTGGAAACAGTCCAAAAGTCTGTCAAGCAGTAAACGGATCAACAAAATGTGGCGTGTCCATACAATGAAAATTTTACCTCCAAAGGAAAGAGAACCAGCTATGGATACACGCACCACACAGATGAGCCTTGAAAAACACTCTTAAGTAAAAGAAGGAAGACACAAAGGATTACTTATTGTTTGATTCTATTTATATGAAATTTCTATTAGAAGCAAAACTACAGAAACAGAAAATAGGCATTTAGAGACTTTTTCTCATAACTAACTGCACTATGATGACGGTTGCAGAAATTCTTAAGTTACTAAGACTCTTCGAAGTATACACTTACATTGGGTGCATACGATATGGTATCGAAAGCATAGCCACAATAAACCTGTTAAAAGTGTGGGGGGGAACCCTTTCTGAAGACAGAGAGATAGCAGGAATCCCCCATTAAAAACGCTCTTCGAAAAAATCCTAATAGCTGAACTTTTGACAGGATGTAGTCAAAGAATTAAATATAGCCAAATAGGAGGGAAGGGCAGAGATAATAAAAGACAAGGTTAAGGTGGAAAGGAAATTATCCAGAATAGGACATCGCGAAGGACTGTGTACCAGCTACCAACAGATGACAACAAGGAATCATTCTGTTCATCCTGAGAGAGGAAATTGAAGGAGAAACAACATGACATCTTCAAGTAAATTTGAGAAAATTCTCAGCAGCTTCAAAATCATCATCATGCTTTTATGAAAACCAATTCTTTTTTTTTTTTTTTAAGATTTATTTTAGAAAGAGAGTGCGTGCGAGCAGGGGAAGGGCAGAGAGAGAGTCTTAAGCAGACTCTGCACTCAGTGTGGAGCCCCAGGTGGAGCCCCAGGTGGAGCCCCGCGCCGGGCTCAATCCCACAACACTGAGATCATGATCTGAGCTGAAATCAAGAGTCAGATGCTTAACTGCCTGAGCCATCTAGGTGCCCCATGAAAAACGATTCTTAAAGGACCTGAGCTGAAAGAGAAAAAGCACCTAAACATTAGGATGAGGGGTGAAAAGCCAGAATGAGTCACTAAGACAACGAAAGACTAGTGTTGGCTATGGATCATCCTGCATCTTTTAACATGGCATCTTTTAACAAGAGGCTCTGTTACTAACAAGCTGCATGCTCTAGGGCAAATTACTTAGCCTTACTACGCTTTGGTTTCCTTTTCTCTAAAACTGGGCTAGTAAAAGTTAGTACATACATGGACTGCTCTGGACGGTGCCTGCCACACAGTGCCCGAAATGTTTTAGCTATTATTAGTTTAACACCGTCAAAGAAATAACCGCCACCTCTTATATAATACTAAGTGCCAGGCGATGTGTTAGCAACTTACATGTTCTTTAGTACAACCTCCCAATATGGCAGATTCTATTTTCATCTCTCTGAGACATAGGGAAAGTACCATTAGGGAAGTATGACTGAGAGGTAAATTGCCCCTAGTTGCAGAATCACTAAATGATAAGGCAGTCTTATCTCTACGCATGTTACTGAAGTGCTCATTGAGCTGTGGGCCTATAAGCATTGGCTGATCATAAGTTTACATTAAAAATACTCCATAATAATAATATTTGCAAAGCAATTTACTACAGTAAGTAAAACTTGCCTGTATCTTTGGAATTGCGTTTTAAAGAGAGGGTAATTGTGGTCTCAAAAGGTTAAATGATTTATCAAAGGTCACCAAGCTATTGCTGGAGGGATCATAATTCAAACCCAAACCCTTCCACCTGGTTGGTGCTCTTTCCAAGAATCTACCCTGGTGAGTATAGAGGCATTTAAAACCTAAATGGTTATGTGCTAAATTTATTCTTCGTAAGACATCTTCTTGTTTTTATCATTATCATCACTCATCAAGAAACAGGTAGGGGCGCCTGGGTGGCTCAGTTGGTTAAGCGACTGCCTTCGGCTCAGGTCATGATCCTGGAGTCCCGGGATCGAGTCCCGCATCGGGCTCCCTGCTCGGCAGGGAGTCTGCTTCTCCCTCTGACCCTCCCCCCTCTCATGTGCTCTCTCTCTCTCTCTCAAATAAATAAATAAAATCTTAAAAAAAAAAAAAAAAGAAACAGGTAGATGAAATTATTCCTACTTCCAGACGGCTCAGAGAGAGGAAGCAGTGATAGTAACAGTAGAAAGAAATCAGATTTTACATCCAGACAGATTTGAGCCCCCAGTTTCTAGCCAGGTATCACAAGTTATGTTACTGTTCGGAGCCTTAGGCCCCTCTCTTCTACACAGTGGGGATAACAACACATCCCTTCCCGGACTGTTGTGAGATCAACTCAAGTGATGAATATAAAGCATTTACGACAGCAGCAGTGAGAAACACCACCACACCAAACACCTTTAACCTGGGCTCCTTCACCTCCTACTACCCCATGGCCCATATTCTCGCTCACATTTCTTCTGTGTTTTGTGCTGCAGGTAAGTTCTAGTGGAAAATAATACAAGAAGTGTCAGATCAGCATATGAGAGACAAACAAACAGAGTTCACATAACACAATCAGTCTGATATTCCTTATCACGGAAAAAAATCAGAAGACACCAACATTTGGTGAACTGATTTATGTGTAAAGCATAAAAAAAATCCCCAAATGCTCCAGATATGAGTAATATTCTGGCTGTAGTGCAACCTGACGAAATTCCTAAAATAGCTAACGAAGGAATTATACTAGTACTTAGCTTCTTTCTGGAATTTTAATCAGGTTAAAACTGTACAAATGGAAACTGGTTAACACTAGTTGAAAACTTAAAACTAAGTATAAATAAATAAAAAGAGCACAGGTAAGTTTTTACTGAGTAGTTGGCTTAGTTAGCAGTTCTGTATATAATTTTCTTTTTGGTGAAGTCTGCTCAAATGAATAAATACCTGTGTACCTGTGCATCCATTTGTCCATCTATCCATCCATCTGTCCCTCCATCCACCCATCTATCCATTTATTTCTCTCTCTATGGTATTCGCCGTTTAAGTACCTAGGATCACTCTCCTACTGGAAACTCGTTAAGAGGGTGGTGTGTATCTACAGTATGCATTTCAGGTAGCCTTGCTTATAATGAATAAGAGTTAAAGAAACAGAAAACAAAAGAAATGCCAACACCAGTACACTCCTTTCTTTATGTCATTCTAGGGTTTCTTCTCTTGGAGTCTCTGGACTCCTTAAAATTGCATGCAAAATTGTATGTAGATATTCCAGGGGGAAAGGCCTACAGATTTCTTCTGATTCTTAAAGTCTTCTGTGACCCAAACACAATTAGGAGATACTTCTGTGAATGCTTTTGGACCCACCAAACAATATTAGGGAAAAAAAAAAAAAAAAGATAATAGGTAACCTCTGACCTAATGACAGTGTGCATTAGACTTTTTTTTTTTTCAAACAGAGAAGGTTCATCTGACTAATCTGAGTGAAATCATCATCTTTGCAGTGGTAGATTTAGTATCATCTGGAAGCTGAGTTACATATTGCTGTTTTGTTTGTTCTGTGTGCAAATAAAAAATGGTCAGGATGTTGTCAATTTCATGAAGTTTAACCTCATAGAAAGTCCGTGATATAAAATGGGTCCCACTCTGTCAGATACTGTATTACTTCGGACATGATGAGAATTGGTGTTACTCCTACCATCTCTTAGCCTCAGACTCGTATATTCTTACTGGTATTACTGGGGCTCTATGTCCAAAGAGTACATTTGGTTCCTGGGGCAGTTGTGGCCTCCTGTTAGGCCCTGAGAAAGGAGGCGTGACAGGAGGTCAGAGGCTGGGAGCAGGGACAAGCTCCGGAGTCCCTGAACGTGGTCCCTCGCTGCTAGGGAGGCAGCAACCCCTGGGTCGGTGCTCCCAGGTTCCAGGGACACAAACTCTTCCTTTCTGTTTCCCTGGTTTTCCATGCAGTGGCTGCTTTCGGTGCTTAGTCCTCTCTGCTTCTCTTTACTTTCCCAACCTTCTAACTGCTGTGCCGTAAATTTCCTGCATTAAATATCCTCTGGTAGATATACCTGGCATAGTTTTTCTTCCTGAATGGACCTAGACCAAAAACATCAAGCTCAACGATGCCCATATTCTGTGACCTTGATGACAGTGACACAGACCACACCGTCTTGGGATAAAGTAAGAGACGGGAAATAAATGGTGAAAAAATAGGGTCAGTAAAACCTCGATGCTATTTGTTTGGAAACTGAATACAAAGAATATAAATGTATTCCCGTAAATGAGTACCTGTGATCTTCAAACTAGAACACATAAAATTTGTGACCTTTAAAGAGAAGCTTACATCTATTTGGTCGAAGAAACTGTTTTCAAATATTAGCCAAAATCTACAGGTAATTCACATATTAATTGTAAGTGATATTTATAATCAAAGATAGCCTTTTAAGGCCTCTCGCTGAGAAAAATGTAGTACCAATTAGGTTTTTAAAAAATCATTACCTCTCTTTGAAAGTAACAAAACTACTTTTAATATGCTAAAAAAATATCCAGATGGCTTATTTTGTTTAAATGTGGTACACTTTTAGTTTTTGGAATAAAAAAAGGTAGTATGTCTAAGACAGGAAAAGGAAAAAGTATATGAATGAAAGGACAAATGACTTGCTAATGCTCTGCAAATCTTTGGATATTCTGAGAAATCAGAATTTAACACGGTAGAAAATAAATTATTAAATATCCGTGGTAAAAAGTGATCAAGTATGTGGGAAAGTGCTTCTGAAACTCAAAAAGAAAAATGACAGTCACAAAGGCCAAAAAAGGGATAGGGGGCCACGCAGATGCACGTGACACCACAAAGAATTTAGTGTCATCCATTACATTATTAAACCCAGCATAAATCATGAATATACAGTTTGGCTTCAAGTGAAAAACAAATGAATCATCACTGTTAACTAAAAATTAAATAAACACTGTGTAAAGTAAGTTTTTTATACCATAACATTACACTTGCATTCCACAGCAAATATTTTGCAATAAGCACAAAGCCTTACATAAGACCAAAGATATTGCTTTAAAAAGTGTAAGTAAGCATACTGGATAATATTGTTATAATATTTAAAAGGAACCATATTAAATCTCAAAGAATTTTTACACATCTGTTATTAAAATCATTTTATGATATTGCTGGTGGAAGTGAAGGTATTTACTATCTATGGTACTGTTAACACAATTCTTATATGAGTTTTTCTGTTTCTATGGTAACCTGAATTATAAGGTTCAATGAAGCCAGATTCAGTAATGTGTATTTTTCTGTTATTCAAGGTGAAAAGGAAATGAAACATTTCCAACATTCATAAACTGCAGCAAATGTCTGAATTCCATTTAGAGATAAGATGATAATTACTAAAGTAATTAGAATTCTTCCTGGATGGAATTATTTTGCACACAGTGGAAATTTAGATTTGGGAATGAAAGCAGGGGCCAGGGTATATTCAGCATCAGTAATTAATTACAACCAAAACCAATATGGTATTCTGATACCTTGGAACAGACTATACCTTCTTCTGCCTGCTTCTGATGACAATGTGAAAGAAAACTGGTCCCCCCACCCCCATCCCTTAAGCCAGAAAGATAACGTGGGTGAAATAATTTTATTCAAGAGAAAATCCAATTACAGAAATAATCAACTTTTCCTTCCTGCTTTATTTTTTTTTTCATATTTGAAAGGGCATTCACATTAGCAGAACCAATTAAACGAATATCAGGACAGGGCAAAAACTATAAAGTTAGGCAAGTTTCTTAAATCTTTTAAAATTAGACTTTGAAAAAAAACCCCACTTACTGAGATTTTAGAGACTCAAACCCAGATCATAGTATTCTTTAATAGGAAAGCATGATTGGAAGGTGGTTAAACGTCAGGTCTCAGGAAGAACAATTTCTACAATTATATGGTCATAATGCAGTTGCCTCTAATATCCCGCCCATTATAAATAAGAAATCAGGCAAAATTTTTGCTTTTAATGGAAGTGTTGTCATCATCAAGAAATGGTACTCAGAGATATTACATTTTAAGTCTTCTGCCATCCTAAAATGCAATTTATATAGGAGCATCATAAATAATACTGAAAAAAAAAATACATACAGAGAGAGAGAGAGTGTGTACACACACAGGACAGAAGCCATCAAATCAAAACACGGTAGAGCATTATTCACAATTATATTCTTTATTCCTTATTAGCTGAACTCTCATTTTGTTTGGCTTAAATTCAGTCTACCCTAAATATCATTATCAAGAGTTGACAAACTATGGCTCAAGGATCAAATTCAGCCACTGAATGTTTTTGTAAATAAAGTTTTATTGGCATACAGCCACGCCCACTCCTTTACGTGTTGTCTAAAGCTGCTTTGGCTACAAGAGCAGAACTGAGTAATTGTGACAGTTGCAGCTGAGACCATATGAGTCACAAAGCCAAGATTATATACTGTCTGCAGAGATTGTAGCCGACCAGGCCCGCAACCCTGATTTTTGTTAAGTACTCCCAGAGACGCTCCAGGGTGAGTCTGAGAGGACAGTGTGCATATGATGCTCTCCAAAATATAGCCCCAGTCAACCTTTCCCCTGTCACCAAATACGCACTTATGCAATTCAAATCAGCATTTCCTCCCTGAGCGATCCTGGTCCATCAACTATGAGCACCTATTCATATGAGTCATCGCTACAGCCCACGGCTCAGATGAAGTCTTCCCTGGTTTTCTCTCTGCATCTCAATGCAGTCACACTCCTTCCTATATACCTCGGACGGCCCTGTTATGATCTGCTTGGTACCTTTCACATTTCAGTCCTTGTCTTATGCCTCCAAGTAAACCATAAGCATCTGCTGGTCAAGGATGGGGTCATGTTCACATTCTTCTACTCTGCAGTAATGAGGCAGAACACAGAGTTCGTGGTGCCCAGTGACTTAAAGGGGATGGGGAAGGGAGAACAGGGCAAAAAGACAGGGAGATGAATAAATGAACAACAACGAACAGGCTTTAGTCACACCTATTACTGATTAATCCCCATTTTATCTAGTATCTTGGTATTTCACTGTAAGGTCCTCACGGTGAGCGTCTAGCCTTTATCTATCTGGCAGGGGAAGAGAAGAGGCAAAATCGGAGGGCTTCATAAGGGGCAGCCTCTCCCTGGGTAAAGGCTGCACAGTTGCTCTCTCAATACTTCCTGTTGGAAGCAGCCTGTCCTGCTTGCAGGGAAGGCATTTTTCTCAAATGAGTACTTAAAAAAAAAATTATTAGTTAACTAACAGTTGTTTCACCTTAAATTTCTATTTCTAGAAATAACTAAAATACTGACGGGACTGAGGCTTATTATAAATGACCTGAGTTTACTTGCAACTTTTGATTTAAAACTGTGTGGAAAGGGGTGCACGCTGGAATCCCAGAAGCTGCAGACCTGTGAGACTTGGAAGAGGAGTCTTCATTCTAATTCCACGTCACCGCTGCTCTCCTCTGTTTTTGAAGGTAACATATCCCATCATTCAGACATCATTTGTTGACTAAATGCTATGTTCTTGGCCAAGTTCTGGGCAGTCAAGATCCACGAGGGCTTCTGCGGCAGGGAGACAGCAGGTGGTCACGAGTCCTTTCCTTACGAAACACACAGGAGATGTGTCTGGTCGTTAGGCACCGCAGCTTTGACACGGCCTGCTGGATCCCCATGTGGCCCAAATCTCCACCTCCGAAAGGGCAATTCCGCTCAGCCCCACGCCACGCCTGGCTGGCTGGTCGGTGGCAGTAGCCCTGCCCGGGACACACTGCACCAGTCCTGAACACACTCCGAGCCTCGTCCTGATGGTGCGTAACCCTACTACTCAATTCTTGCCACAAAAGATCGCTGGGGGCAGCCTACCTCTTACAACACCGGGTCGGCGGCGTTGGGATACTGGGCATCGCTGTGATGCTGGTGGTAGCTGGTCCCAAACCAGGAAACAGTTGAAAAACCCAAAAACAAAGCCACTACATTAGGGACCATCAGGACACTACAACAATCCCCAAAGTCATCGTTTAGAGAAAAAAAAAAAAAATCCATGAACTACACACACATGAACCAGCTCAGTATCAGATTGATACGGTGGCATTTTTGACACCAGCCTCTCTGACCCTTAGTGAGCACGCTGCCAGGCACTCATTTAAGTGTTTTTCATAATATTGACTCCTTTAGTCCTCAAAGCAGTTCATGAGGTAAGTAATATAGCCCCCATTTTATAGACGTGACAATGGAAACACAGATTAAGTAACTGTCTGTTTTCAGAGTCTGTGATCTTGAATAATAAACTGCCTCCTACTGATGTTGGGCAGTGAATATGAAAATGCCAGATACGTGGGCACCTGGGTGGCTCAGTTGGTTAAGCAACTGCCTTCGGCTCAGGTCATGATCCTGGAGTCCCTGGATCGAGTCCCGCATCGGGCTCCCTGCTCGGCGGGGAGTCTGCTTCTCCCTCTAACCCTCCCCCCCTCATGTGCTCTCTCTCATTCTCTCTCTCTCAAATAAATAAATAAAATCTTTAAAAAAAAATAAAGAAAATGCCAGATATGTTTATTCCAAAAGGCCTCCCTTTCTCAGAAATAGGAACTATCAGGTGTCCGCATAGAGTAAGATGTTTGAGACTCTCATTTAGAAGCACCAGTGCGATCAGATGATCTCACAACTACCAACCACAAAAATACCCTCTTAGCATTATCTTCTCATTCATTCCTCAGTTATTCAATTATTACTCCCATGTTAAGAAAGTACACATGTACTCATCCTTTTAGCCAGTGAGAAGAAATGTAGGAAAAAAATATCTTTACCAGATCTCCTATCTGCGCCTCCAGCAGCCAATAAAAAGATTCATGACAGCTCAGATTTTATCACACACATTTTCAGTGGTGCCAAAATGAGAGAAAGAGATGGGGCCCCATGAAACAAGAAACATTAATAGACATAACTAGCCTTTGGCTCTGAGAGGCAGTGAGAAAACTAGGAATCCTGTTAATTTTTAACACTTTGCACCATGTCCCAAGCCATGCAGGGTCTAGAAAGTGGTTTGATGACATCATCTTTGGCAA
This sequence comes from Mirounga leonina, assembly GCF_011800145.1. NCBI lineage: Eukaryota > Metazoa > Chordata > Mammalia > Carnivora > Phocidae > Mirounga > Mirounga leonina. The sequence continues at coordinate 22,381,645 of NW_023270709.1, read as the reverse complement.
GAGAATCTGAGGAACATTTAGACAGCTACATTGGTGCCTGATACCAAGTCCTGAAAGGTTCAGAGCCTGGCACGGAAGCCAAAGGATCTCTGTCTTGCATATAATTCAGATCCAACCAATGGCTATAAAGACCCAAGAAGGGTCACATGCTGATGATACTCCTTTTCTATGTTATGTCACAGTGAAGCAACCTTGAGAAGGAAGGAGGGATATGTTTACTTTGCAGAGGTTCAGGGAGGTGAAGTATTTGCACAGAGGACTCAGGCTTTGAACACTAACTACAGCCTCTCCAACCTGTAAACTGAATAATTCTCAGGAATGACAGCCCGTGCAAAAGATCTTGGTGCTATGCTGTCAGAGAGACCAGGAGAGGACAGAAGTTTTGTCTGTGACCACCAACGTTAAACACAAGTGCGACGCTGCCTTGTAGGGCCGATGTGGTGAGGTCTAGTAGACGGAAGCCTGACTTAAAGATGGTTTGATTCAATCCAACTAACACTAAATGAATACCTACAAGTAAAGGGCCAAGAAAACAGAAGCCGAGTCCCCTAGAGGGCTGTGCACCATTCCCAGCACCATTCCCAGCAGAGGTGACAGGACGGACGGTGTCAAGCTCAATACAACACAACGGTGTGGGACAAGGATGGGAGGTGGAGTAAACGGGATTATGAGCTTTACAGAAGGAACAGCACCAGGGTGGGGGGTGTGGGCAGGGTAGGAGGCAGGAGCAACAAGGGAAAAATGCAGAGGTCTGTGGGCATGACCAGCCCCGGACTGCCACCTCCTGATGGCAGAATCCGCCGAGATGAACTGAAACGAAGTGTGATTATCATTAGCATTTATATTCCACCTCAATCTGTGTATATGGCTCCAATGGCAGAACCGTTCCTTGAGCAAACGGCTTTAACAAAACCAATTTCTGATCAAAACAGTAAATGAAGAGACCCCAGATGGTAAAAGACAGCCAACGACTCTCTCGTCACAACGAGACCCAGGCTTCCTGCACAGAGCCCTCTCCTCCTCAGGACAGGGTCACATTCTCCAAGTACCCTAAGAGTCGTCTCCAGTTACATGATATGATATTTTTATAAAATGTGCACATAAACAAGCTGACTGTAACAGAAAATCACAAGAGAATGACACTGAGAGCAAAATGCAGGGACTGGCATTAAAATCGGGATGGGGGGGGAGCAGAGTAATTCCCACAGATATGGGAGCACATTCAGACATGACATATTCTGAAGTGAGTCCAAAGTGCTTTCTGGAAGGAAGGAAGGGCGGTCTTAGAGTAGTTCTACCTAGGAAATATCCCTGAGGACAGTAGAATAGGACGAATGAAAAACCATTATCACACATATTTGGGCAGCTGAAAGAACATTAAATGTTCATGGAGTTCAACTCTCTAGTGAAATCATTTTTTTAAAAAAGATTTTATTTATTTGAGAGAGAGCGAGAGAGTGCGCGAGCATGTGCAGGGGGTGGGAGAGGCAGAGGGAGAAGCAGACTCCCCGCTGAGCAGGGAGCCCGATGTGGGGCTCGATCCCAGGACTCTGGGATCACGACCTGAGCCAAAGGCAGACGCTGAACCAACTGAGCCACCCAGGCGCCCCCATGTTATTATTATTTTTTTAATGTTGGCAGAGGAATCACTTTGTGTTTTGATGGCTTCTCAAGGAAAATTCAATTCCATTGATAGCATCGATTAAATTGACAATAAATGGAATCAGCAGTCAATTTAAGCCATGTCGCAAAAGGAGGCCCTGCATGTCCTAGCCCTGTGCTGTGCACAGGGAGGTGCGAGCCGGCCTGGGAAGATCTCAGAGCGCCGTCAGGTGCACCCAGAGAAACAGTGGCAGTGAGTGTTAGTAACGGACAAGGCAAACAGTGCATTCTGCGCCAGGCACTGCTCTGAGTGCCCTCCATGTACTAACTCATCTAATCCCCTGGTAATCCTGTGAGGTAGGTGCTAATGTCACTGCGATTGTACAGAAAGGAAACTGAGGCTCAGTAGGGTGCATGACCCCGCCCCCGGGACACAAAGTTAGGAAAGGACAGAAGTGTGACGTGCATCGCAGGCATCTTCGTTTCAGAGTCCGGGCTCGTCACTCAGTGCCACACTCTTTCTTCATAAATAACTATAATTTGGGGCGCAGGGCTTAAGCGCTATGCGGGCACAGTAAGGAAATGCTGCAGTAATACGATGCAGAGGGCAGAGAAATGCAAGCAGCCTTCGGGAACGTGGCTCAGAGGGCAGAGGGCGGCCATGTCCAACAGCAACAGAATGCAAGTGACATACATAATTTTAAGTGTCCTAATCATCATCTTAAATAAGGAAACAGGTGAAATTAAAAATATGTAACCCCAAATACATAAAATATGGTCATTTGAACATGCAATCAATATAAAAATTAATGAGATATATTTAGATTCTTTGGTCATACTCAGTCTTTGGAAGCTGGTATGTCTTTTCCGCTTGGACTTGCTACATTCCTCATGCTCAGCAGCCAGACACACCTGGCTCCTATCCTGGACAGCACCCCCAGAGAAGGTGAAGAAGCACGCTCCACCGAAGGAAGAAGCAAGAGCAAAGGCATTCAGGCAAAAAAGAAATAAACAGCAAACACCATAGGATGTGGCATGCATGAAGAGGAGTATGGGAACAGCTAGCTTTTTTTTTTTTTTAAAGATTTTATTTATTTATTTGAGAGAGAGAATGAGATAGAGAGACAGAGCATGAGAGGGGGGAGGGTCAGAGGGAGAAGCAGACTCCCCGCCGAGCAGGGAGCTCGATGCGGGACTCGATCCCGGGACTCCAGGATCATGACCTGAGCCGAAGGCAGTCGCTTAACCAACTGAGCCACCCAGGCGCCCGGGAACCGTAGCTTTTAAAAAGGGGGTTAGGACCACCAGGTTCAAGTGTGGCGAAAAGACACTACCAAAGGCTTCTGGGAGGAGTGGGTGGAGCGGAGCAGAGACGCTAAAAACGGGAGGCAGTGGGACTCAAAGTGTGAGGCCCCGGGGTGAATGAAGGAGAGTAAGGCTATTAATTCAGACACCGAGCAGAGTACCCAGCATCACTAGAACGGTGCTCGTGGTGTAACTGATGGACTCAAGTGCGGTGAGGGCTGGGGCCAGGTTGTAGCTGGTTTTTATATCCCCAGGGCTTGATGCATCATGAGGTTCTAAAAATGTGTTCTTTATTAGAGGAGCAGGGATAGGGGTAAATGTGGTGGTGGTGGGAGTAGAGCAGGGCGGGTAGGAAATAAACTTACAGTTAAAAGATAAGCAAGATGACCAAGTTATAAGAAATGTTGGGGAGGAAGCCACAGTAGACTGAAAATGGATTAAGACTTGAACACTTGGACTAAATTTTCCCCGGTAGTGAAAAACATTAAAGGGATAAAAAGAATGTAAAAGAAAGAAACAAACAAAAACAGGAGGAGGGAAAAGACTTTCACTGAAAAGCAAATTGCACTCTAGGTGACTATTCCCTTATTTAAAGTTGAAACTGTTATCCATGCAATTGATTGTATTAAAATCAATTTCACTGATGAACATGAAACAATAAGGAAATGTGTCTTTGTACATTGACTATAATAATGTGATGTTTACAAATCTGTGTGCTACTAACCATAAAAATGATAACCCGGAGATACATTAAACATTGAGACCCTATTAATCAAGAGTTTAAATGCTACAAAAATCTTTATCAAATCATGCAATGGGCAAGTCAAATATCAGAGGCAGGTATTATATGTTGCACATTATAGTATTTTAAAGCAAAAAATCTGAAATACCAAGAAAAACATGATTTTCAGAGTTACAGTGAAAAAAATCTAAGATAGAAAGGTAATTTGATGCAAAACCTGTATTTTATTAAATTAGAAATTCAGGTTAAAGGAGTTACATGATTTTAAGCCTGAGTTTTTACTCAAGCCTTCTGTTTCGATTACTTTTTACAAATGTAAATCTGCTGATGGTGTGCATATTTCCAATAAATACAACAGCATGAGATTCCATACTAGCAGGACACCTGCTAACATCTTTTATTCATGTACGTGTTCTCGGTGCAAAGCAATTATATTATTTCAAATATTTTAAAATGTTTTCTATTACTGACTAACATAACTGCAGGTCCCCTCACAAACCATCGCTTTCCTTTTGCACTCCCTCTGTCTAAATCTCTGAGAAAAAGATTTATTTGTGGTGTTGTTTGCAGAAGTCAATAATAGCTCACAAGTAATCTCAGTCTGGTTTCCTTGCATCTGATTGTGGATGTGAGAATATAGCTTCTATCAAATGCAAGAGAAAGGCATGCATATATAGATTTTGTTTCTTATCCTTGATCCAGCTCTTTTGGAAATGGTTCCCAGTGTTATAAATTCAGGAGAAAGAAATAAGTGTTAAAAGCTAGTTATTGTAATTCTGAACACTGCGTAATAGTCACTAGTCTCCCATCAACAGCTCATCCTTACAAGGGCAACTGATGGTCTTGTCAGCTTCCTATGTGCAGGTGTGGGCAGAAAAGTACATGAAGGTGCAATGCTTGAAAGAGTGGAGGAGCGGGGTACGAGGAGTGCATGTTTTTGTCATATTTTTCTATATTTGTTCAAATGATAATCATTTAAGTATAGCTCATAATTGAAAACAGTAAAGCTGAAAGGCAATGAATATTAATTTTAGGTCACTTTATTATAGATATATCATGCCATTCATTCTTAGTGTAAGTATTTGGGAGGGGGGAAGTTAGCTTTGAAGGTGAGTAAAGAAATCTTATTTTAGGCAGTGAAATAATGCCCCCAGTGTACAGAAATAATTTTTAAGAAATATGAAACTATTCATTGACATATTCCTAAAGTGAATGAAGATTTTTCGTGAAGCTACTCCATCTTTTAAAATCCATTATTTATATGACTTATAAAGTATTAATTGTAGCTAGTTTCTCATTGTTAATGCCTATTATTTACCCTATCTCTTTCTCACTGAATTTTCTCAACGATGGTGACTACTCAACAAAAAGATATTTTTAATCTCAGTTTGACTGAGATTCTCATCTGAAAGAAAACAGTCTCGCACAACGCTTTATCACATAAGGGGCACAGGACTTCAGACCATTATTGTTTTATGACTAAAAAATGAGTGACTTAAGACAAAAAGCTCAACATCCTTAAACTTCATTTCTATTCATTCTCTAATAAATACCATCTGTTGTGTACTTTAGGGATATAATACCCGTCAAAAACTCCATCGTATTATGAGAACCGGCACCAAGTTGATCTGAAATGCATATTTGAACAGATGTGTTTAAATTACATCTCCGTCTATCCACATGCATAAATTCAGAGCAAGCGTGTGTTGATTTAAAATGCATAAAAAAAGGGATTTGGAGATGCATCAAAAGTGAACAGCATCTCAATGGATCAAGGCTCACATTACGAAAGGTCATTACTAAAAATAAAGTTTGCATTTATTAAGGGTTGCACCAGGGGGCTGTTCATGGGAACTGACTTAATGTTTGCTGCACAAAATCAGCCACTGAAACTAATTTTTTACAACTCCTCTATGTAAAACATTAAAATTGTCATGCATGGACAGAAAAAATGCAAAAGTAGACATCAAAATAGAGAAAATTATATGGCACGTCTATTGACTGACATTGGTTCATATGGCTCAGTCCCCCATGTTTCAACCAGACTTTGCATTTCTCTAAGAAAAAACATCTGAGCGATTTCTGTAGGCATAATACTGTTCTGATCCCATTTTTTACACATATGCTTTCAAAAACTACAATTAATTAAGTCCTTTTGGTATTATGAAGCCCATCCATGTTTAGCAAGAAATTAAACACAGAGGAACGCAAGTGTGAAGGTACAGATCTTAAATGTTCTCTGTATTCCACCAGGTGCTAATTCCCATGCTGGCTTTTCAAAAACTATCAATATAAAACTTCATGGTGGGGGCGCCTGGGTGGCTCAGTCGGTTAAGCGACTGCCTTCAGCTCAGGTCATGATCCCGGAGTCCCGGGATCGAGTCCCACATCGGGCTCCCTGCTCTGCGGGGAGCCTGCGTCTCCCTCTGCCCCTCCCCCCTCTCATGTGCTCTCTCTCTCTCATTCTCTGTCAAATAATAAATAAAATCTTTATAAAAAAATAATAAAGTCTCACTGGGCGCCTGGGTGGCTCAGTTGGTTAAGCGACTGCCTTCGGCTCAGGTCATGATCCTGGAGTCCCGGGATCGAGTCCCACATCAGGCTCCCTGCTCGGCGGGGAGTCTGCTTCTCCCTCTGACCCTCCCCCCTCTCATGTGCTCGCTCTCTCTCATTCTCTCTCTGTCAAATAAATAAATAAAATAAAATCTTTAAAAAAAAAAATATTCCTGAGACAAAAAGAATGTTACAGTCTAGACTTTCTGTTAAAAAAAAACAAAAAACAAAAAAAAACCTTCATGGTGAGCTGCTGAGAGTAGGGCCCATGCTCCATGAGGTGATCAGTATAAGGAGAAGAAGACGAATTGCTGAATGAAATCCCTCGTTATCAATATCAGTAGCAAACATCGAACTGATTGGTACTATTTTACACAGCAGCTTCTGCAGACTCAGCTCTCAATGAGGAAGTTGAATGTGAGAATGAAAGTGTGCCACTCCTTTGTGAATATTCTTTCTCAGGTGGTACTACTGCCCAAATCAGTGCTAAATACACTGGAGAATTAAGAGTTTCTTTATTTATATAAGGAAAGTAAGGATTACATGTAAAACCGACAGAAGACAAAAGCTTTACATACTGGCCATCTTTCAAATAAACCCTTAAGGCTCTATAATACGGGAGGGCAATTTAAGAAAAAAAAAGAAAAAAAAAGAAATGACCGTTTCAAGAGTAATTTCAGATCAGTATGAAGAGATCTCTGGAATGCAAAAGGAAATCAGCTTTTTCAGAGCGCATCTTAAAGGTGTAGATGAAGAGTTCTTCTTCCTGATCGATTCAGAAAATTCTCTGAAGCCTGAATTAATTCACCGAGGGATAGCAAGGAAAGTAAGCACGGCCAGTAGGAAGTGCAGTGATATCACCGTGAAAATCTTTTTTTTTCTTTTTATTAAATTCCTAAATATCTTCTAGGTTTATAATTTGTGCTAATTCTTCCACCGTTCCCCCACAGCCTCCCACCCCAGCGAGCCATTCATGCCCTCTCTGCCCTACTGCGTGCCCCAGAGGCTGACCCCGATAGGGTACCTCATGCAGGCTCCACGGCTCACACGGTAGTGTCCAGCCCCACTGAACTGCCGGTCCCTTCTCTGAAGCCCCAACGTGCTCTAGCCTGGAGTCATCGACATCTACAACATTCTCCCCATTGGCCCTTCCAAACCTGTTGGGCAGAGCTAAGTCCCACTCACCACTTAGGCCTCTACTTAGAAGAGCACTTCCTCTAGGAAACATTCCCTGAACTTAGGCTGTATTTAGAGCTTTTTCTGAGCTCCCAAACACCGAATTTCCTAATATTCAGTTAGACTTGCTGGTTGTTTCTAAGTTTTCGCCACTGGGACTATGGAGTTCCTGGAGGACAGTGGCCACATCTGCCCCGGGGTCCAGTGTAGTGCTTGCCATAAAGTAGGTACTTAACAAGTATTAATGAGTCAATGAAACACTCATCAGTTCCCTTTAAAGGAAGAAAAGTCAAATCCCATATAAAATTTTTACTGAGACCTGATTGTCAACTTCGTAGTTGAAATAGGTGAACTTAAATGTGATACATTCAACAAAACATTCTAAGATAAATATAAACTACAGAACAATCTTCCAAAGCAAAGTGGCAAAGACAGAACCACTAGAGAACAAATACACTCCAGAATCACTTGGAGACTGTTATCTAGACGTGAACTTTCCAATACAGTAAATGCTACCTACTTGTGCCTATTAAAATGAAAATGAATTAAAAGCAAATACAAGTTAAAATTCAGTTCCTCACTTACACTAGCCACCTTTCAGGTGTTCAATAACCACATATGGCCACTTTCTACCATATTCGACAGCACAGCTACAGAACATTTCCATCACTGTAGGAAGTTCTACTGTACTGTCTAGAAAGTTGAGATCCTATAAATAACAGTACTCAAAAAACCCTGTATATTTGAATCTTTTCTTTGTTTTATAAAATGGCAATGATACTGATCACGTTGCTGTGAGGATGAAACAAGATATTTAAAAAGACTTAGCTCAGTGTTTGATACCTAACAGGTGATCATACAGGCTCCTACCTTTGCTCAGAGCACGCTGTACCACGTGTTCCCCAGTTGTGCTGAAAACAGTGGTTTTAGACTGTTCTGCACAAGACAGGCCAAGGGGCAGGGCCTGAGCGGCACCTCAGGCCTGTGGGGCGCTGGGTCTCCCACCTCCTGACTTTTCAACCAAAGCGACTTCAGACTGAACTGTTACAGATTGAGTTTCCATTTCAAATTATTATTATTTTTTCAATAAAGGACTGTGAGGTTAAACACACAAACTTAATGAAAGTAAACCCCCCCCCCAAAAAAACAAAAAACAAACAATAAACCAACCAGTGTCCTGGAAGATCCGTCTCCAGCCTTTATGAACGGTAAGCAAGTAAAGCCCGACATAACCTGACTCCTCTGCTCTCCTCCCACTAGTGTTCCAGCCATGCTGAGCTTACATCACTGGGACCAGTAACAAGTCAATTAGAAAACAGAGCAGGGGCGCCTGGTGGCTCAGTCAGTGAGCGTCTGCCTTCGGCTCAGGTCGTGATCCCAGGGTCCTGGGATCGAGCCCCGCATCGGGCTCCCTGCTCCGCGGGGAGTCTGCTTCTCCCCCTCCTTCCCGCTCATGCTTCCTTCTCGCTGTCTCTGTCTCTCTTTCAAATAAATAAATAAAATCTTAAAAAAAAAAAAAAAGAAAACAAAGCAAATGACTTTGAGCAGGAATCTTTGACTCTGACGAATCAAGAGACGTTATCAATACTGGTAAGTTATTTGTATTTGTGGAGTCAATGCCAAAACTGAAGTGACTAAAAATTAGCCTCTAAGAATAGTCTGCACAGAGCCACTCCCAGCGGGAACACTGTCAAACAAGTTGAAGAAACACTATTTCGTCACAACCTGAAATGGAATCTGCTATGACCTGTTACAACCAACGGCAGCTAAAGGTATGCGTGAAACACACACACACAAAGGCTCAGAAGACTGATGAGCTTCTGCAAATGAAAGCCTAGGACATTAATTCTGCAGGTACTCTGGGGAAATATCTGAATTCTACAGGATACAGAGCCAAGAGTGTCAACAGGGAGTTTCATTCACTCTTCTGGACTTAACCATATAGGTTTGAATGGTCTTGAAAATTAGCTTTTGTTATAGATGTGATAATGTTTCATAACGAATTCAACCTGATATTACATGGCAAATAATGTCTTCAGGCAAAACTTATACTTCAGTAAGGTCATTTTTAACAATTAAGTTGTTCAAATCATAAGCAATGTGAAGGTGTTTTGTATATATTGCATGCTGTCAAAACTTAAAGCGTTAAGCATACTTACTCTCCATTTCTGCACAAATTACAGCAGATTCATTTTTCTGAGCTCAAACCACCATACCAGCAGCGTTTTTCAGGTCTCAATATGAGTGCAAAGGAAATGTCTATATTTAAAAGTCCATTTAACTCTGTGATTGAGGAGCTTTGCCTTAACCTTCAGCTGGAAGTGACTGATCTGATAAAAGGCAAATATCAAGAAAAGGATCTAATACAATTCTATAAATCCTTTTCAAGTGACAAATATGTTCAATTAAAACCAAGATAAACTGATATCATGAATGGATACCAATATTTGGCATTCGTATCTGGGTGAAAAGACATTTTCAAAAAAATAGATAAATCTCATTATACATCAACATTCACGAGGGAACACTAGCAATTGGTTTTGACACTAGGGAATATTAAACCATGAACTTCAATAAGTGAAATGTTGTCCAAATAAAGTAATTCCATTCTTCTTACCAGTAGGTCTATATTTCAAGCGTTAGACTACATTATTATATTTTTATCAATAAAAAATTTGTGGAAAATTTGTTTTCCTTACAGATAGACGGTAGATAGATGGACAGATAGTTTATTCTTCATTTTGTGTCTTGGTCTACAAAGTCGAAAATACTATCTGGCCCTTTACCAATAAAGTTTACTGACCCCCAGACTAGATACTTCTTTAATGACTCTGAAAAGTTTAAAAGATAGATAAAAGTAAAGTTTTCCTTTCAAATATGAGTTACGCTCAAAACAAAATCTATGGCTGCTGTATTTTCTTTTTAATAGTAGGGAAATGCATCAGAGAGGTGATTCCCAGCAGGGTACGAGGCTTTACTCTCAATAATTCTATAAAGAGAATTCCAGTGGATTTTCAACAAGCCCAAGCTCCAATCATGGGTCCCAGAATCTTGCTTATTGAGACCTCTTGAGGCAATATTTAACGTTAACTAAGTATGATATGTTCCTGTGATTCTATGTTCCTGTGATTGCCTAAAACTGATGTTGATGGAAAGATGCTGAAATAAAATCTGTATTGAATCTCAAGCACAAACATCAAATGCACAAACAATAACAGAGTATTTCAGCATGAGAAGTTCTTAATATGCTATTTCAGTTTTGTTCTATTTCATCAAAATGAGCACCAATAAAAGACATTACGTATTTACATGTGATGTATAGACGATCCACCAAACTGAAAAATTTATAGATTAAAAGATTTAGAAAGTAATTGAGTGTACAAGTCACAAATAAAGTTCTTAAAGTGAAATTTTGTGCCCTTGTGCCTTTTGTGTAGATAGGGAAAATGTCATTCATGAATTGCTCATATTTGATTTCTTTGTTTATCAAGTTGAACCAAAATTGGTTATTTTAAAAACAACAACAAATATAATTTCCTAAGATTATCCATTTTTTGCTTGGATGAACGAACAGTTGTACTCAACCAATCCTATGTTCGCACGAACAAGTCTTTCATGTGCTGAACTTGCAGGCAGTTTGTCTTGGCCTGATAACGAAACAGATGTTTTCCTTAGTGATTTTGCTAGCTTTATTAGATACAGACCCGCCTTGGGATCCAGCTACGTGTGTTCTTTAACAAACTGTATTCATCTCTGTAAAACAAAGCCTATCAGATTAGCTCATCCATGAGCTGCTTTAATTGGCCACTTATTTTAAATCAAACAGGTGTGATTCCAAACACTTTTATTTTATAAATATATTTTATTAAAAACATGTCAAGGATGTAAAAACCTCGAGAGATAAGACAGTGATGGCTCACAGGGAAAGCTGGGGAGCTCACAATTAGTAGGAGTAAGAGTTGCAGAGCCAACAAGTAGATACAGAAGATGACACAGAAAGTGGAGACCATCTGGGAGCATGAGGACTTTGTCTGCATCCACACACCTCACTGTGGTTTGGTTTAATTTTCTGTATCCTCCTCCCAGATTCTGAGGAACACATTTGCTGCTTTCTTTATCACTGTGCTCTACATTTCATTCTTCTAGAATCCCTGCTGGGCTTTCTTATCCTTCATACTTACCTCTTTCTCTAGCATTACCATATTCTTCCCCATGCCAGGGCTCACCTCTACCAAGGAACAATTCAACCAGCTTGTCCTGCCTAACTCCTCCCTCCCCTTCCCCTACCTGCTTCCAAATATTTTCCCTTTTTCCTTTCCCTTCCAGACTTCTGGAAAAACAGTCTATCATTGCTGTTTCTCACTATTAACGTCCTGATAAACCCTCTATAACTTGGCTCCTGCCCCAACACAGTGATGAAATTATCTCATCACTGGCAAATCCATGAATGTTATTTTCTGTCCTAATTCCACTTGACCTACTTACTGTATTTGACACTCTTAATCATCCTTTCTTTCATTGTTCATTTGACAAATGATGTGATGGGGTGAGCTTAAGGTCCATGGGTTGCCAGTGTATACACGGCCTTAGGATGATAGAAAGGAGCGGTTGAGAAAGATGGAACTTGCAGGAGCCTAAACGGTATGGATAGTGGGTCTACATTTATCCTCCAAACACAGACCCTGTCGAGTGAAAGTGAGGTGCTATTAATAAATGCGCTAGGACAGCAGGAATAAACCAGGACGGTCCTGGGCAAACAAAGAAAAAGGTGACCCCAAGTATTGGAGGAAAAAAGGGCTAGCTGGCTGCACACCTTCAGGAAACCTTGGGACACCGAACTATTCAAATAGTATTCAAAAGTTATGCAAATAACGCGCTGAAAGAGATTAGGCCTTGGTATAAAAGCACAAGAGATAAAGGGGTTGTTTGATCTCTGTAACATAGAGTGGACTCAGTGATGGAAACCATCACTTTCACTGGGTTTCACCCACCTCCAATACTGACTTCTACCCCCTAAGATGTATTTTTCCATCTTACCTCCTGGCCAACCCAGCCGTCATAACCCAACATGAGGCATAAACTAGAGCATGGAAGGCAGAATTCTAACACGGTCCCCAAATTCCCCAGCCCCTGGTGTGTAGGTAGCCGCTCCTAGTTCTGCAACCAAACACTAAACTAGCTGTTGCTGGGAAAAGATCGTGCAGATGTAATTAAGGTCTCAATCAGTTGACCTTAAAATAAGGAGACTATCCCAATGGGCCTGACCTAATCAGGTACCTTTTAATAAAAACCAAGGGATTTTTTTTTGCCATCGTCCACGGTATGAGCCATCTCTGGGGACCACACAGCAGGGAACTGTGAGTGGCCTCTAAGAGCTGAGAACAGCACCCACACGACAGACAGCAGGAACGCAGAGAGCTCAGTCATACAGCTGCAAGGAAATGAAGTCTACCAATAACCAGTAAGGCTTGAAGAGAACCCCGAGCTCCAGACAAGAACACACCCAATCCCTGAATTTCAGCCTGCTGAGAGCCCATACCAGACTTCAGGTCTACAGAAACTGTGAGACCACAAATTTGTGTTATTTTAAGTCATTCAGTCTGTGGTAATTTGTTACACGGTAATAGAAAGTGAACACACAGAGAACAGAATGAGGGAAGCAGTTTTACAACTACCTCTGTCAGCTTCAAAGCAAAGAGAATGCGCCAAAGGAGTCATGAAGTCAACTCTTCCCCCCAGTTAAGAACACCCTGGAGGAGAAGGAACCGAGTGGCCAGGCTAGGGCCTGCTTTCCAATGTATCCCCTTTGTACCTCAGTTTCCCCCCATGTTCCCTATTATGAAATAAATAAAAATAAAAATCATGACCTATCAGCAAATGTTTTAAGGAAAGAATCAAAAGGAGGAATTCAACAGAAACCTGAGGCTTATACCCACGTACGACCATGGAGTTAGGCAATTAACCCGCACATCGTGCCCACCCTATGTATCCTACCGGAATTCCTAAACCAAGAAAATCTCCAAGGAAACAGGGCTTCTCCAGGACACCTCCAACACTCTGACTCCCAGCACTCTCTCCCTACTTTTACTTTCATCTTGTCTCCTTTTTCTCTCTTGTTCATTCAGAGAGTGATCAACATTAGAGGGAAAAAATAGGAGTTTGTGACAAGGAGTTGGACACTGGATTCAGGAGCAGGAACAGCACCGTGTTCAGTATCAACACATCCTGAGTTGTAGTAACTCTGAAAGCAGAAGCATAAAAAGATGAAATACCAGAGCCTGAGAGCAGTGAGGCTGGCTTGGGGAAGGGAATTACATGATTTCTGTCTTAAGCTGAACTTGAAGTGTCAATGGGACATCTAGGTTAAAGAGTCTAGCAGGTACTTGGCACCCAGCTGTGTGACCTGAAGCCTCTTGAAGCCTGTGTGTTCTAGTCTACACGTTGAGAAGAATAGCTGCCTGGCTGTGTGTGGGGAAGGTGAAATGAGACTAACGTCTATGCAGCACTAAGATACTGCCCAGCATTGAGCCAACCCTCATATGGTAACTATTACAATTGTTGGAAATGGGGGGTGAGTCAGAGTCAGGAAAAATACCTATGAGGAAGTTCTTTCAATAGTTCAGACAGGATATTTTATTGACATACCCCATGGGTTCTTATCTTCTTCACAGTGATTCCACTCTGCCCTATCACCCCACTTCCTTCAGACTCCCTCCTCTCTGGGCCCACCTGCTTCATCCGTGGACTCCCCAGTTCATCCTCAGTTCCCGTGTACAGCCCACTTGTATTTCTACATCTCCGGCCCAACTTAGCGCCCCAGGCCTGGTGATCTCCAGCTCAGACGCGTGAATCTTCCGCTGACTCTGCTCAGGCTCTTGCCCCACTGACTGTGTTTTCCACAACATAGTCAACTTGGAACCTGGCACTCCTCTCACCTCTCTAACAGGTAGGGTTCCCTTCAGTCTGGCTGAAGAGAGGAGAGACACATCCTCAGGCAGGAAGGCTGTGGAAAATGGCCAGTATATAACCACATTCTGAGCATGGCGAGAGGGGAGAGGAGGTGGTCCTTGTTGGGACCTTGCTGCTGAACAGGTTATGTTAAGTTGGGGGACTATCTTTGAGATGGATGAAAACGACTGGCAGTGGCTACTGTGAATATGGAGAAACAGTCTGAAAAAGAAAACAGACACATGGGCACCCCAGAGGGCTCAACAGAGATCCAATAATAGGATGCCTTTAGTCAGTTTTAGACCAGGCTTCTGGAGGGATATATAGCAACGGAGGTAGGGAGAGAGGGTGCTAGCGGCAGGGCCAACGCTGGGGGGTGGGGAGGACTAGAAGTAAAGGAACACCAAAGCTATTATCAGAAGACGCCCCTAAAACCCAGGCCCGGTGGAAGCCAGACGACTTTAGAATTGGGAGAAGTAAGTGATGGGCATTCATGATAAGGATGGAGAACAGGAAGGAGAGAACAGGAAAGGACTGAAATTCACTGAAGAGTTATGGTTCACCGTCTGGCAGCCAGCAGTCATTGTAAATGGACAAAACAATGCATAAAATCATGTCCAACAACAGATTTCGAAGTGTCCAGAAATGAAACCATTTTCTCTGATAACATCTTAATTATGACTGCATATATGTCTGGTTTCATATATGGGCAGTCTCCACTTTCCTCCAAAATGAATTCCTGGAGAATGCATCATAAAAGTCTCCCTTTTTTCATAAGAGCAATAAAACCATGGGTTGTTACCCTCCTGGTTGTGACTTGGCATTAATTGCAGATAAGACCAAAAATAAATCATAAAAGCAAAGACACAATAACATGCATAATCATTTAAAACAGTAAAACTGTTCCAGATTATCACAATGAACAATTATGGAGCAAAAGTGAACATTCGAGTTTGTGTAGTCTCTTCTGCTCCTTCAAAAGATGAGACTCAAAACTACAACAACAAACTTATTTCCTGATGCCCAGTCACATAAATGTTTGCACAGCCTATTTCAAAAGAATCCCATGAGGTGATCCATTGTACAGGATACTTTGAACATAGAAGGATATACAATTTACTTACAGTGAATCTACAGAACAGAAAAATGCCACCGGACTGGATCATAGTTTTGTATTATCTAACATTAAAATATTAGCTACAAATAGCTATAATGAATCTTACGTTGCTGATACAGTCTCCACTTCAAAAAAAGGAAAAGGAATTCTTAGCCAACTCTTTACATGATAGAAATTGAAAACAATTCAAGTGTTTAACAATGAGCAAAGAAGGGAATGTAAACTTAATGAAATGTTATATAAGCTTTAAAAATGATAAATATGTGGACAACAAGAGAATCACAGAAATGTGTCTTTGGAATAATGATGAAAGTGAATATAAATTAATAGGTGTTCTGCAGCAAATTCAGAGAACAATATAAACAGCTGAAACTTAGCCTTCATTGCATATATATTTTTTTCTATAAAGTTGTTTCATGTCCATAATATAAACCAACAAGAGGCAAGCAGGTAAATGAGCAAGCTGTTAGGAAAGTTTGAAATAAAGCTTTCTTTCTCTTGATAAATTTCTTTGCAGCTGGAAATAGGAGCAGGGGTTTATAAAATCATTTTACTATTTGTTTATTTTAAAGAGAATGATTAGAGCACTTAGGTATTCAAAGAATGCCCTAAAAACTTTAGTTTCCAGGCCCTTGAGAAAATAATCCTTTGAATTCTTTTTGTTCATCTTCATTTCATTGCTCATTACCCTCCTACCCCCCAAATAAACAAACAAACCAAACTCTCTATGCCTCCAAATGGAAAAAGAAGTCAGAGGGGGTGGCCTGAAAGTTTTAGAGGAAGAAGAATAAGAATATTCATCCACCTTTGCATTTCTTTAAAACTTACTGAGATTTATAATAAAACAAGTAAAACCAAACCAAACCAAACCAAAAAAACTAAAGGGGACGAGTACGACCTTAAGAAAAACTGAACTGGGAAAAAAAAAAAAAAAAAAAGAAAAGAAAAACTGAACTGAGAATACATAGAAAAGCATATAGATAAGAGTATGCTTAATCAGAAAAAGTGTATCTATTAATTACAATGATAAAAGATATTATCTTAGCCCAGCTTTATAATCCAAGAAGCAAAAAGAATTTTGGGGAGGGGAAAGAATGGGGTAACTAATTGTACAACTGACAATTAACCAGAACCAATTGTAAAGTGATTTAAAATGGTCTTTCACATCAACTTTGTAAGGATCAAAGTTCTATCAGAGAAGTGGGCTTTTAAAGCTTGTCGATCCATCTTTAAGAGGCAACAAAATACATCTTTATTCAAAATACATCTATCTATTCTTCAGATAATACCATATTAAACTTCCTGCAATCCACGATTTATCGATAACACAGCTGTGAGTAATGGCAGAGGACCGGTTAAAGCATGGTCTCAATTTCTCCTCGTATTAAACCAGACAGTGAGAAGACTTTGTACTTGGATTTTTTCTGAACTGTGACTGACATTGTCTCACCTACAGTGAATAAAAAAGAGGCAGAGAGCTTCCACAGGCCGCCGACAAGGACATGGCGTGTTAGGAGAAGTGCCATAGCAGAATTTTTGGGCAGTCTCAATATTAAGGAACAGCTAAGTTCCTGAGCGCAGACTTTTTAATCCTCCACAGTTTGTGTAAATCGTGTAACTGATAGTATTTCTGTGTTTGCACTGGCTTCTACAAAGCCTGTTGTCAAATATTCAGTGCCAGTCAGACAGGCTTATATGACTAGAGGACATGTGGTTTAGATAATAACTTCACCGTTGGCATCATCTTATTTTTTCTACTTTAATTTTCTTTCTCTTGATTTCTTCAAATGCATTTTTAAAAATCCTGCAGTTTGCCCATTTGTCTACAAACTACCCAATACCTGAGTGCAGGAATAAATAAATGAGTTGTGTTCATAGTTAAAATCACAGACTCATGTCACATATCCAAATGCTCCATACATTGTCCCAGGAAAAGAAAACTGCTTCTAATGTTTATACTTTTTAATGGCTCATCTCTCAAATTTATTCTCATCTCACAAAGTCAAGCGAAACCCAGCAAGTATAAATACAAGAAAAAATGTATAATTACTTTCTTGGTTAACATATAACCATCAAGTTATTTTTTATTTACATATTAACATAAAAGGAAATGCCACAGACTAAAATTCATGAAACATTCTTCAACTGAACACCGTTTCCCTCATTTGAAGATACCATGTAAAACAAAGAAAAACAACTAACTTTCCTTTCCCGCGTCACACCATGTGAGTAACTAACGTACCCCGTTAACATGAATGACATGGGGGAGAATGAATGAGTCATGACGGATCTGTTCCCATTTTGCCACGGAAAAGCGAAATGAGTATGACCCATGGTAAATAAAATATATTGTGCCATTCTGTTTATTGTTCCTATTCTCGTGAAAATTTGCACTCTGCTCTAAGACAAATGAAAACTAAACTACTGGAAAGTAAAATAAGAAGCAGGGAAATGTTTAGCAGACATTCTCTTGATAACAACATTCCAGTCATCAGAAAATGGAGCCATCCATAACTGAGAAGCAAATCGCTGAAGTGACTTAAAGACTTTCAAAGTCCTAACAGGGAAGAGACAAGGCTATGAAGTTGATAAGGAAATGAAGGAAGAAAATCAACTTGAAGTATGTATTTAAAAGGCTTGAGCTTTCTGGCTTTCCATACCAAAAACTAATTTACAGAAAGAACACAAGGGCTGTCCATGTCAGAACTCAGACGCTCAAGGCTTCCTGAGACTCAGCCAGGTAGGAACAGGAGGGTGTGAGGTCACGCCGCCTTGGAGCGCCCTGAGATTCAGTTCCTCACAGCACTTCACCATTAAATTAAGGCATTGTTTGATCGGACCTACTGAAAGAAACATACCTGTCTAGGGCTTTAAATCACCTCAGAGTAAACACATTTAAACTGGTATCCAAGGGGTAACAAATTTTCATTTGTGTGTGTGTCTAGATTTTAAATTGCTACTACTTATTTTCAAAGGCTAAAGGTAGAAAAAAAACTGAATTACGTATTGAGAAACACCTTCAAACTTAAAAAAAAAAAAAAAAAAAACCTCACATTAAACAAACTGCTAATACTTTGCCCACGTTTATCCTCATGCTTTCAACCTTAGATCACTCTTTCAACCAGTATTTAACCTGAATGATCTAATCAGAAGGTAACAAGGATGATTAATGCTGATGCAATGTAATTCCTGCTCTGCTCTAGCCTAAAATACACTGGACAGATGTGAGTTCCCCGTGAAAATCCTGAAATGCTGCAGAGCTAAATACCACCAACACAAGTTAGAAAAGACTGGAAAGCGCACAGTTGCGGGCATTCCCACAGGCACGCGGCTGGGTAACCGGGGCTGCACGTGAGCGCATGCGAGGAACACGCTGAAGCCCCTGCACAGCAGAAGTCAGAGAGCGCGTGAGCCAGGCTGCGGAGGCTGTAGTGAGCAGGAGGGGATCATCCTCCCCCTCCTCGCACACGCAAGAAGCCTAGGTTACTGGTAATGGTTTACAGCTAAGCCAGCCGACCCAAACTGGTGTCAGGTCCAACTATGAGTCAAGCTCTCTTGACAACTTAAGTCAACAGTTTGGGCGCAGTCAACCCAGCACTCACCTGAGTTCTCGCCACCAGCTATTGTTTAGAATGAACTGAAACTGATTACATCTCCCCGGACTCTGGGCAGTGGCCAGGCCCTAAGAGTCTTAAAGATCATTTACCCCCTGTAAATCATGCTCAAAATTAACTGTGGCAACAGGCACGAACCTGTGGAACGACTCCAGACGATATTTTGATGTATTTATTCTTCAACAAATTGTGTAACAAGATAATGTTTTACACCATTCCAGAGATTAGAAAATTAATTCTGATTTTCCGCGCAACAAAATGTCATATGTGGGGACCTAGGAAAGGGGAGGCAGTGCCGGGAGTCAGAACCATTCCATACACTGGCAGCTTTTCTAAAATGTGTTGGTGGGTCCTCATGAAAACATACAACTTCTGCTCAGGGGCAACAGGGGCTGAAATTTCTTTCTGCACAACTATCTTGCCCACTGGCCCTTCAGAGTCCCTAACCTATTCTTTGTTATGCTTTCTTTTCCTTTAAGATATCACAAGACCCCAGCTGAATGCTAATTTTATTTAGGAAAGAAGCTGACAGGCATGATCACCCAAGGACTCTCCAACAGAAATGACTTCATGCAGGATTAAGCACCAGTGACAAGGACTGTGAGGAATTCCAGGAAAGCAAAGGTTTATAAGGAAGAGGAAAGACTAAAATAAAATGTTTGGAAGACTGGCACTACTGGGGGTTGAATTAGGGTGTGGAGTGAATAAAGAAAGGACTAGAAAACAGCGATGAGAACTCAGGTCGGGGGGAAAAGTGTCTAATTTCAACCCCAACTGATAGCATCACTCTTGGAGACATTAGTGAACCTTGACTAATATGTAACTGTTGCAGGGGCTCCCGGGGGGCTCAGTTCGTTAAACTTCCGACTCTTGATTTAGGTTCAGGTCATGATCTCTGGGTTGTGGGATGCAGCCCTATGTTGGGCTCCACCCTCAGTGGGGAGTCAGCTTGAAAGTCTCCCCCCCCCCGCCCCGGCCCGCTTGTGCACATGCACACATTCTCTCTCTCAAATAAATAAATCAATCTAATGTGTAACTGTTGCATATTCATTCTGCTCTCCCCATCTTCTGGATGAGTTCTGCCAACTGAACTATACTTTTAACCTAAGGAGAGATTTTATAAAAATCTGTGAGAAAGAAAATAAAACAGAAAAATGTTTTCAGTGTGTTTTTCTTCCTCCACACTAATCTTTTATATATTTTAGATTAAATATAAGCCATGTGCACTGGCTTCTACCTAACCCGTATCAAATCTCTTTATTTTTTAAGTATCGCTCAATGACTGTGTTCTGTGTTGTAGGGGTGTTTTGTTGTTATTATTGGGAAAAAAAAATAGCAATCATTTAATGTAATGAGTGCCAAGCACTGTCCTGTCTACTTTAATGCATATTATCTCATTTAAATATCTCACCTGCCTTTTTATTTTTTATTTTATTTTTTTTAAAGATTTTATTTATTTATTTGAGAGAGAGAGAATGAGAGACAGAGAGCATGAGAGGGAGGAGGGTCAGAGGGAGAAGCAGACTCCCTGCCGAGCAGGAGCCCGATGCGGGACTCGATCCCGGGACTCCAGGATCATGACCTGAGCCGAAGGCAGTCGCTCAACCAACTGAGCCACCCAGGCGCCCCTCTCACCTGCCTTAATGAGAAGGGTATTGTTATCCTCATTCTACAGATAAGAAAACCAAGGTCAGAGAGGTTAAGTAACAGGTCAATATCACAAAACTAGAGAGGATTTAAACTTAGTTTATCTGACCCTACACCTGTGTTCTCAATTACTGGGCTAAATTAAAATCTCTGTCATCAGTGCTCTGACTTTGATTACTCCCACACAAAAGTTCTCACTTGCAGGAAAATTATGACAGCACCTCACTTAATATCTCTACCAAAGTGGCTGAGTTCACAAAACACTTAAGCTTGAGCATTCTTCTCTTTCTCCTTTTTTTTTTAGACATCATAGTACCTTTGAATTTGCTAGAGTTCCTTTCTGTCAAAATTTGCAGAAATTAGTTGAAGATGTGGGGTTGTCTCCAAAACAACCACCTTATATAATTCGGTCTGACATTTTGAGAGCATGAGCCTTTCATGGCAGCTGGGTGGTGCCAAGGAAAACCAGCGACTGATGTGGCCATTAAATTTATGTGGGAAAAAAAATTAACTTTTCTGGGCTTTGGGTAAAAATGAGGGAAGGCAGGGCTATGATTTCCAAGCTGTCTTCTAATTCCATGTGTTATGATCATATTAATTAAATTCTCATCCTTTACTTTTTTTTTCTCATATCTCCCTTAATTTGTTTTCCTGCCTCCCTCCCTCCTTCCCTCCCTCCCTCCCTTCCTGCTTGCTTGCTTGCTTTCTGGAGCAAAGAATGAAAGAAGAAAAGAGAAAAAACCATTTGTTTCTGATAAGGCTAGCAGCATAGCTTCTAAAACGTTGAGACGGTGTCATTTAGGATATTGGGAATAGAGGAGCTATTTTTACTGTGGAGATAAAACATTTATTGGGTAAAGAAGGAAAAAAATGAGATAATGGCCATTTTAAATACAACGCTTTGAAAGAAGGTAAAAATTAAGCCAGAAGCAACTTTTAAAAGCTTCTCTCCTCAGTGCAGGTTGAAACAAGTAAATTAAATGGGCCGTACTGTTATTTAGCATCTCCTAGTGGCCCTGCTGGCATATGAACCATTTTGAACATCGGCTTTAACAGCTTATATTCCACTTCCCGTTGTATGCATAATGATTCCTGTATCTAATTAAGAAAAAATATATATTTTTAAGCTCTCCATAATGCACACAAGACAGCAGTTCATCCCTCACAACAGCAGAGCCGTAGGCCGTGCTACAAGAGAGGGGCTTCGGAGGCTCCTGGCCGAGGCGTTATTTAAATTTCCTATATGTAATCATAGCCCAAATCAGTAATATTTATGCTATCTAGCCTCCAGTCTGTTTTTCTAATGCAGAACCACACTCCTTTAGGAACTCTAATTGTATACACAGTACCTGACAAGGCGGCAGAAAGAGTACCACATGGGATCTCCATGTGGAGAAAAATGTAATGTATTCACAGTGCTGTAACAAACAGGCACCCAGATAAATAGTTTCTCTTAAAAGTAAGAGAGAGGAGAGAAAATAAAGGGAATAACTGGATGATGACAACTGACACCAGGTAGTTAAAAACAAAACAAAACAAAACAAAACAAAAAAACAACAACAACTATCAAACATACAGATGACAGAGCAAAAGAGAGAAAATAAAGCAGGTTGGGTATAACCTCCCTTTGGCCACTATGAACATACACCTTTGGCCACTAAGAACATACACTAAGAACAACATTATATGAGGATAGGACTTCATTTAAATGACCTACGAGACAGGATTGAACAAAAAGACTTCATATCCTACCCTCACGAAGAAAAAACTCACCATAATAAGTAATAAAAAGTAACGTCTGAAAACAAAATAAAAATGAAAAAGCTTATTGTGTAATTTTAGTCCCTTAAAGGTTTGCTTGACCTAAGAGTTAATCTTCACCAAAAACATCCAATGTCATAATCTTTGCAAAAAGGTAGCCAATCCTTCTATTTTATATTTAAATATAACTTCCATTTTTTAGAAGCTTATTCCAGTGCTTAGTAACATTCAGGATTTCATTTTTACAAAAAAACATTCTTTTAAGGCAACATAAAATAAATAGCCATGAGCAAAACTGCAACATATAGATATTTATACTTTAAGGATCAACTTTGGTTTTAGCACTTTGTTTTAGGTAATTAACAGCAAATCAGTTCACTTGGAATCATCTTGTCTTTATTTTTCTCATCAGCTCTTATAGCAAAAAAAACAGAACTCTGAAACCCTATCTTAAAACACACAGTGTGGACCAAACAGAGACTGTCTGCACACACTTGACGAAATTATTAGATTTAGTTCCCTTTGCTGACATTATTTCTAGAAAAATAATCGTGGGCCCTATGTTGAGCTGTCTAAATAAGAAGTTCTATTAATCCACATATCTCTTAAGCAGTGAATATTCTGGCAATTTATCTGAAGAAGGTGTAAATTCATTCTGCCCTTTCTGCTGGTGCACCAAATGCTGCAATGGTTTCCCCAAGGGAGACTGGACAGAGAAAGCAGAGACTCCTGTTTGACCCCTGCTGGCAATCAATTCATGGCCTCAAGCACAGAGCTTGATAGCCCCTGCAATCCTATGTTAGCTTTTGTAACTCTCGGTATTATTCTTATTCATATAAATGTCAAATTCCTATGGGTAACCTGACCCAAAAGTGTTTGTAACCTCAGTTTACACCCTTTAAAACCTCTCAGAAGTGGAGGGACTAAATTAAATTTTATATGTTTTAAACTAAACATGCAAGAAAGGGAATTAAAAAGAATAGTTTTTGCTGCTAAACACAGGATACCATGCTGTGTGAAGGTTGATAATTTAAGAAATACAGATGGCTTGGAAGAGCAAGCTGTCTTACGATAATAACGAAAGAATCACAGTCTTTCAGTAAAGGGTCAGCGGTGAAGAATTAGACAAACCAGAGCACGGAAGGCAAGTGACTCTCCAAGACTATTTTCTGTGCAATACAATTATTTTGCCTGAAAATATGGCGCATGAGGATGCTGCTAGTAGTGGGCTGTCTGCACTGAACCAAACCACAGGGGCAGGCATTTCTGCCCATTCCCGAGTCCTGCTATATTCAGGTGACGATGCCGTCCTAAGGACTGGAGAGAGGTGGCTGCGATGCGTCACGGGACCTTTGGTTCCCCTGACCTGACCTGGGACTATATTCTTCCCAAGCCAGCCTGCTTCCTGTAGGCTTTTCTCCTGCAAGACTCTACAGGACGCCCCCATCCTACAAGCGAGCCTGACGATGACAACAACAGAACTCATTCAACAAAGATGTAATGGGTTTGTATTTGTAAGCACTATTATAGGTGCTGGAGATACGCACACACGAAAAGCCTCATCGAGTTACGTGGGGCAGGTCCCTAGTGGGGAGACCCATACACCCATGCACAGCGAGGTAAGCACCATAACAGCAGTGAACTACAAGGAGGTTTTGTGTGTAAAATACTCTGCAAAATGGTGGGCGGTAGGGGGAGTAACTGCTGCTGTTAATCTTTCTTACGCTGGAGGCAATGAGGGAGCCATGGAAGAAGTTTTGTAAAAGAAATACAGGGTTTGTATTTCAGAAAGAACATTTCTGGCAATGAAGGGAAGAAGGGAGGATTGTAGGGAGTGAGCCTGGAGTGGAGGAAGGGATTTGGGAGGTGACACAATTCAAAGGAACTTTCTCCCTGAGCCACCGACAATGGGGATGGGGAGGTAGACGTGAGTCACTGGGCAGACCAAATTCATGGGACCTGGTGGCAGACTAGATTGGGTGGGAGAAGGCAAGAGGCAAGTCCAAAGAGCAAAAAAGTGCCTCTGCTTTGGCTGGATGAATAATGGGGACTTTTACTAAGATAAAGAGCATGGCAGAAAGAGTAATATGAAAGGTGGAGACCCAAATGGAAAGTTCTCATTCAGAAGCCAGTCAGACAGACGGATGGATGTGATGGAGGGAAGACGGGGATGGAGGGCCAGAGGGATGTTGGGAGGGAGGGGCTGGGACCTAAGGTGATTCAAGGAGGAGAGGGTTGGCCAACGAAAGAGAGAAGAAAAAGAAAGATGGAAGGCTGCCTGCTGGAGTCCACAGTTTGGATTTAACCAGAGCAGCTATAATGAAGGAACATGAGGAGAAACCAGTCCAGAGGATCAAGGAGTGGAAGGACAGTGGGGAAAGCGGAGGCAGGCAGCAGGGGAGATCCTTCTGCACAGAAAGTGGGCCGTGAGCAAAAATACAGAACACTGAGGTAACAGAGGTAAACACAGGCTCGGTGAGGGGTTTCTGCGGAACGGCAGTAACTGCAAAGTAGAAAAGAATAAAACTCATCAGGAGTAAGCTAAGAAAAGGTAAAGAAACCACAGAATTTTTGAGTTAGACTGGAATTTAAAATCATTTAGCTCATCTTTTTTATCTTACAGACAAGGAAACTGAAGGAATGCTAACTCACATCCTGCCATTACAATTAGAAATAGCGGCAAAAAGATCTGGATTGTTCATCCTAAGTAATATTTATTAACTATGGCTGCCAATAAACATTTAAAAAATTGCCTCTAATAAGTCACAATGAAAAAATAGCTTAACAAGGATTAATAAATGACCATGTTGTATTTTTCTCTTTAGGGTTAAGGAGTCTTCAAAATTTTTAAATTTACTTACTCAATCTAAGTTCTCTTTTATAAAGATAACTGGGAAACAAGAAAAAAAAATGTCTTGAAAGGTTTCAACCGATTTACATAGGTAATTAAATGTTCCATTGTGGGGGCGCCTGGCTGGGTCAGTCTGTGGAGCGTGGGACTCTTCATGTCGGGGTTGTGAGTCTAACCCCCACTTTGGGGATAGAGATTACTTAAAATTTTTTTTTAAAATCTTAAAAAAATGTTATAATATGAATGTCACTAGGGACAGGAGAATATAGTTTCTATATTTTACAGAATAAAGATGAGGCTTTGAATTCCAGATATACCACATATATTCCTTCTCTGATCTTTAGTTTCTCAACCTAAGACATAAAAATAGCACCACATACTTTGCAAGGTTATTGGGTGAGCTAAGTGAAATTACGAATTTCAAAGAACCTAACACCCCATAAAAGGCACTCTACTTAGTTAGAGTAGTGCTTCTTGAATTATCTGTGGTTAATAACCAGTCTTCCCTCAAATTCATTATGGACTGATACATTTTAAAAGCACAACGACAAAAGTGAGTTACCAGAAAACATGTCATAAATTTGATGTCTTGCAAATGCTAAATTACTGGGAAAGTTCCTAAGTGCTTACTTTTGATTTCAGTAATAACGTTGTACATCGATGCCAAGTTTGCAGACGGGCACTGGCCGATGAGCAATTTTTTGTGCAGCACTTCTCAGAGCAGAGCATGTACGATCAGAGAGCACAGCAGTGAAAGACCAGCTCTAGTACTCGGCAACCTGGACTCAAATTCTTCTCGACCACCACTACCTGTACACCTTCCTGCTTGCTGTTTCCTCATCTGTGAAACGCGGAGGAGGTCAGCAACACCTCGCTCGGGGGGTTGTAAGAATTAAATGACTTCCTACATACCAGCCAATCTGATATGGAACGTTTCACTATTTATTTATTTGGAATATTTTAAATGCTCAGTATTAGAAATTAATATAATTATTATTTGAAAGGAGTGAGCATTAGTGTGAGTGTGTGTGTATATACAGTACACACACTCACACACACTCACACACACACTCACACACACTCACACACACACACAAAGTCGTGGCTCTAAAGGTAAATATTTTTATGCTAGTGTTGTTAATTTGTGTATTTTTATTTCTTTTTTGGAAAAACAGATTTTAGCCAAGGAAAATGGAAAATATTGTCTTTTATGTACAAAAACAGTTTTAAAAGTCATTAAAATTTAATCAATAGCTGTTTTTTTTTTTTAAAGCTCTCCAATGTACCAGGATTCTTAAAGTTCTCAAGAGTTTTCCGTTAAATTTAGTTTCTTTTATCATTTTAAGTACAATTCAGGGAATTATACTATAAAACTTTCTAAGATGCAATCTGACTTTTTTCTAAGTAGAAAAATGGTCTTCAAAATTTAATTATATCATGATTCTTGAAAGTACAACTTATTTAAAAGAGAGAAGGGGTGCCTGGGGGGCTCAGTCGTCCACCTTTGTCTCAGGTCATGATCCCAGAGCCCTGGGATCGAGCCCCGTGTCAGGCTCTGGCTGTGGGGAGTCTGTCTGAGGATTCTCCCTCTCCCTCTGCCCCCTTCCCCCACTAAAATAAATAAATAAATTCAAAAAAAAAAAAAAAAAAGAATAAAAGGGAGAAAAAAGAAAACCCAACTGGAACAGTTGATGAGTTAGAACTGGACAATTACATTTTTTTTTCCAGAAAAAAACTCAAAAGAATAATGTATTTTTCTAATCACACAATTAAAAGACTGAATCACAATAAATTAGGAAAAAGTATATGAAAAAGTCATTATTGCACAAAATCACAATAAATTAGGGAAAAGTATATGAAAAAGAGTCATTATTGCACAGTTCAACTAAAATGGTATTTTCTAAAAAAAAAAAAGTTTAATGCTTTGTCTTATTTACATGGCTGGACTAAAACCATCTTGCTCCAAACAATAAGGGAAGAGAAATCTGTTCATTTTCAAGGCACGGCTGGTTTCATTGATCAAAATAGATTTAATCCCTTTTAGGGGCAGTTCTCAAACTGTAACAAGAGAGCATTTTAAAAAGCACATGAGGTGGCAGAGACTGTAGGAGGTCCCTCCATTCCCTTCCCTTATTCTCCCACAGAAACAGATTTTCAGCCATTTACACGGACGTCTGGGAGACCCTATTATTTCCCGGTTTCCCTGGCACCTAGAGATGGCCATCTTCTACTCGAAGAGACAGTAAGTGGAAGCGTCACGTGCAACTCCAAGACAGGAGCTGTAAGGTGCACCTTTCTCTTCCTCCTGTTTGCTAGCTGGAATGCCGACCTTAGGGATGGACTGCAAGCAGTCACCATGGACCATGACCCAGGAACTCACGGACAGCTAAGCAACAAGAAAGAATCCTGGGTCTGTGCTACCGCGGACCATCCCACCAAGTGCAGGACGACTACCTACTAAATGTTCTGGGGTTTTCCACCTACTTTGTTGGAGATATTTTATGTTTCTGGTCATTCAGAGCCCAAACCAAATCTATCTGAAGTTGATACGACAAGTGACAGGATCTAAAAGTGCGGCATTAGTTCAGCTGTGCAGCACGTCCTGATACTCTCGCTGCAGACCGGAAAGCTAATTAATGTTCTATGTTGGGCAAAATGTTTGGTCAGATTGTCAACTGCTGAACCTTGGTAGCCAGACCAAGCGTCAACTAAGTCCACAGAGGCAGAAGTGCTAGAAAAAATCCAGAATGTTAAATATTAGCCTGCTCCTTCTTATTGCTCTTAGCAACAAAGAACTCAGACTAGGAGTAGCCAGTTGCAAGCTGAGATTTAAGAAAAATCTCTCTGTGTTTGTGAGTTATAATTTAATTTGGCTGAGAATCCTGTGATTTTGAGGTGTGCAAGTTTGCAAAAGCCAAGCAAAGCAATTATAAGCATTCACTACAAGGCCATCACCATCTAAGATAGATTAGGTGCCCCATCAGATACTGACCCAGTTGCCCAGCAGCACTGGGATTAGGAGTGTTTCAGATGGCTTCCAGGAAGTCATCGCTAAATTCAGAGTCGGGGTGGAAGGGCATAAGGTTGAGGCCAATCTTCTTTATCCATTCATCTGTCAGTCCCATTCCCCCATTTTTAAATGGGACTTTTAAAAATTATGTTCTAATTTCTATTCCACTTTAAATGGGGACTTTGGACCTTCTGAAAAGGAGAGAGCATCGACCATAGACCATGCATGTACAGAAGGACAGGGTAACTAGATGGGGCTTGGGTTTTCCCTCTTAGACAAAGGTAAACTCTGCATGTAGTAATAAGGGCGGCCAAAAGGGTGAGACTGTGGCAGACTTCTGTTTTCCAATCTCACCTCCCCTTATTTCCAACAGAGCCCCAGGTTTTCAGATGGGCAGAAGGCCACTTCAATTAAAGACTCCATTGCTTAGCCTTTCTTTCTACTAAGTATAGACATGTGACTAGGTTCTGACCAATTAGATAAAATCAAAGTGACATGTGTAACTTTCAAAAAGGGTTTAAAGGGGAAGAACACATATCCTTTTTCGTCCCTCTCCTTTCTACAGACTGGAATGCAAATTTGATGGTTAGAGCTGAAGTACCACATCTGGGACCATGAGATGAGAGCTGTATCCTGCACCCCTGATATACTGGAGCCTTATTACAGCTTTACAGATAGCTCTGGACTTTATTTACATGACTGAAAAACTTCTACTTTCTTATGCCATTACTTTTTTTCTGTCACTTTGAGACAAACCAAACTACAACTTTTATACACACAAATATACATATATACACATACGTGTGTGTAATCGAGGTAAAGCCTTTCCCTACAGTAGATTTTATATCATAAACAAAATCAAATCAATAAAGTATAATTGTCTAAAGAAAGGAGACTGGTTTTCTGTAAGACCTGTAATTCAGTATTTTCCTCTTGTCCATGGAAAGCCTATAATAAACATTTACACTCTGCCCCCCTATACTAGAGTTAATATTGGGGTTTTACTACACTTACCAAACATTATGGCTATAAGTATTTGTATAATATGAACCATGATTTAAGAATGTCAGTGCCCAGAAGACAGTCATCAAGTTCTACTTAGCTCTTAATATTCTACACCTAACAAGTTCTTGACATATAGTCTATAGCCAGTAAGTATTAGCTGAACAATTGCAAGACTTTGGCTCCTTTGAAATTTATATTAATTCACAATAATTTTTTGGCCCTATTTCCAGAATTTAAATTGGTCAGATCTTAATAATCCAAAATTCAATCTTTAAAAACACTGATGGGTTATATTACCTAGTCTTTTTCCTATTGTTTGCTGCTGACTTAGTTATGGTGCCTTTCAGATATTACTGCAAAGTCTCGTACAACATTCCAAACTACATGCACTGTATATGCTCCCTTGATTTCTTCCTGGTTTTTGATAAGAACATAAGGTCCTAGATAATCAGGAGGCCTCAGGAAATGTCCATCAGAGAACAATGATAGGGATGAGTATGGGAGGTAAGAGTGGCCAATAACAGACTCTCCTTGTGTCAGCAGCAAGTGATGAATGGATCAGTGTGAGGAACTAAGGCTGTTTAGGGGAGGGAGTTTGAGCTGGATACTGAATATGTTTGGTTCCAGGAAGGAAGGATAAAAGGACGTAGAAATGAGGACTTATAAAGTTTTTGCGACACAGCAGATTATGTAGGACAATAGCTTTGCCACATGTAACCGTTAGTATAGCATTTTATTTTACTTGTACACACACTTCATGAAGACACTCTGCAGTTTTTGGTTAAAGATGTTGTTACAGATAAACCAGTCATTATCTACTTGTAGTTTGTCTCCCTGTGTTGACCATCAAACACAGCTTCTTTATCATCCCCTTGATTAGTGACTTTCCACCTGGATGGGGAGTGAAAGCAAAAAGGAGGGGATACTGACTACAGAAAGAGTAAATTTTTGGAAGAAGGTATGTATAATTTAAAATTTTCTAATAATATACTACAATCCTTAATTAGAAAATTATGATCGTCCCTAACATTTCTAATAAGCCTGGAAAGGCTAGAGGCCATAGTAGCAATGAAAAAAAGTTTGGAGGTTCACAGGCTGGCATGTGAGTCTGAATTCTACAAGTTATTAGCACAGTAACTTTGGGCAAAGTCACTGTGTTACTTAAGTTGCTCACCTGTCAAATGGGGTAATAATATTTTCTATCTGTTGTGAGCCATTGTGAAAATTAAATGAGCTAATCTACATAAAGTACTTAGCACATTGCTTCCAACATATTATACACTCAATAAATACTGCCTTATAATCACTGTTAGCTATTAGCCAGCAGTTCCCAGAACACAGAATCTCTACGAATGCAGAGGATGACGTTCTACTAAAGGGAATATATCAGTTTCTCTGCAAAGAGCAGGGCATTTTCTTGTTTATGAAGAGAGAACTTTAATTAAACTAGACTGAGAAATATTACTCTAAGCCTTAATCTCACTGGTTCCAGAGTGCATACCGCTCGTTGGATGAATACAGTGTGCCTGCTTCCTGCTCTCCTGCCCCCGGATGCTGGGTAGCAATAGGATAGCAAACGGGGCGGAAGAGGACAAAGTGAGCACTGTGCTAGGAACCGGGAATGCAGTCAACAAAGGACCACATGGACCGCTCGGGCAGGAGACAATACTGTATCTCAACAGCTCTTCAACACTTACGGTATTGGGAAAACAATCTAAAAATACTTTGTTTCCCCTCCAGAGCTCCCGGGCCAGTGCCTGCTTACAAGAGGCAACTCTAGTTGACAGCTGACCCATACCATTTTCATTTTCCTAAAACCGCTATGTCCCTTGGCTTCCGTGGTGTCATTTCCTCCTGTGCCTCCTCCTACCCTGGCCTGACCCCACCCTTTCAACCTCTGTCACAGGATACCTCAGATACTGGTGTCCCCTAGTCCCTGTTCCTAGCCTGCCATTTTCTATCTCCTGGATGATCTCATCACCCACGGCTTCATCTACCACTTAAAAGCTAATTACTCCCACACACTTAGCTCTAGATCCCCATCTCCCTCCTGGGCTCTTGGCCTGTATTTTGTATAGCCTGCAGGGGCTCTCGCCTAGATTTTCTTTTCAAATTCATTTCTACTTTAAATTGCATTTCAAATTCAGTATGTCCCAAACCAAACTCATGTCTTCTACTCCAGTTCCTCCTTCTTCTCATTTCCCCTCTTGGTTAACCATACCATCTTCTACTACATCTTGGGATAAAATAGCAAAAGCCATCCTTGACACTCATGGATACCTTCCTCACCCTCCCTCCTCAGCACACACTGTAATTTACCTCACCAGTATTTGTTGAGTCCACCTCACTGTCTCCATCGCTAGACTGACATGCCTTAGACTGGAACAAGGGTACAGCACGATGACTGAGTTCTGGCTCAGAAATCACAAGCCTCCATCACTGACCACCTGCCCATGGGAAAATTACTTAACACCCTTGGAACTTCAGGATTGAATAAACTACTCTATACCACTGTCTTCATAGCAGTGCTGGGCACAAAAGTAAAACTTAAAAATATTAGCTACTGGTTTTATTACTATTACCATATTAAATATTACTACTGGTGTTGGTATTATTGCATTATTACGGTGCTGAGCACAAAACTGATAAATAAAAAAAGAGTGATTAAATCCATATTATTAGAATCAGCAGGAAGAGTGCTACACAGCAGAAACCAAAGATATAGTTCTATTATGCATTAAATCACTGTGGGCTCTCACCAAGTCTTTTAACCAGTGTGAACCCTGATGTTCACTTTAAAAAGTGCAGATTAAAAAGACCTATCCTACATACTTGGCTGGGTTTCTGTGACAACACCATGACATAATACATGAGCCCTGTGGAATATGAAAAGCACTCTATCAATGAAAGGAGAAACACTTACTATCAGTATATGATTTCACAATATGTGATTTGACCCTTATGTTTACAATAAGATGGAGAGAAAATGTACAAAGGATTAAGGGAAGGTAGCTTCTGTTTCTGAAGGGAATAACACAATCGTATCATAAAGGAAAGATATAAGGTAGAAAGAGATTAGGAATGATGAGATTTCTCTCTTGACCGGGCTAGACGGAAAACGTAAAGCTAAATCAATAGAAAATGTAATTACCTTCAAGCCAATGAATCACATTTAGGGTAATCCCAAAATAATATGGTGTTTAGCACAGGATGTCAGTATCTTCCAAATATAAATATAATACCATGGTAAAAAAGAAAAAGTGAATGTTTTTCTTGCTACATAACTGCTCAAATGATGCACGTTCATTTTCTTGAAATAAATGTAGACGTAACAAGGGAGACAGAGAAAGAGAAGAGAACGTCACTACCTCAGAAAGATATCTGACAAGAGATAAAATAGTGAGCAAGGCCTTAGGGACACCCAAAATAACAACCTAGTTAAAGATATTAGAAATGATGAGATAAAGCCAGAAAACAACTTTGAGGGAAGTATTTTGCCTAAATTATCTGGGAGGTGGTTATTCAGTGAACAGAAACACATCTGGGAACGCATCTGGAAAGAAACTTAATTACCTAGTCCTCGCCAAATCATTTTTTTGTTTTGTTTTTGCAATTTCTTTTCTTCTGTTCTGACAACTGTTGCTTGTGTTTCCAAGCCACTAGGAATAAAACTAGATATAAAAGATGGAATAAAATACAAATTTAGCACAATTTGGTCTTTTATCAGATTGTGTTCCAGTACGGACATGTGGATGACTGGAAACTCATAAAAAGAAGAAAAAGAACTCAGGATGTTAATGAGTTAGCATTCCCCATCCCCCACCCCCAACAGACTGGAAAAGTAGGTCACAGGATAGGCTGGGCGGTACGAGGTAACTCTGGGACTCACTGACAGAAATCACCCTGCCAAAGCCACCTCCCCGACTTTGGGCCCTTGTGCCCCTTCACTGCCTGAGTATACAGTGGAGAGATCGGAGGACAGAACTTCTCTGCAAGGCTGCCACCTCCCCTCCAGCGAGTTCTCCCCGCTAAAAGGTTCCCTTCCCCCGAGTGCTCCTTAGTTATTGGTTGTGGCGTTTCACGGGGGCAATCTCTGGGTGCAGGAAGCTTGGGGGTGTGCATGGATATCATGACGCTCAAGGGTTAATATTCTGTAGGCAATGTGACAAATTAATCCAGAATTACACAGCATGCTGACAGATGATAATGGCAAATTCTGAGATGGATAATATTATGGCATTGGAAGTCCACACAAAGATGCCACCGTAAGGCACAACTTAAGATCTATGCAACCTGCAGGTAAAAACATAACTGGTCATAGTTCATATGTTCATAGTTCATTCAAAATGTATTTATCGAGTGAGGGGGATGGATCTTGTCTCCCAAGTTTAAGGTCTGGTTGGCATAAACCAAAAGGCCACTGGACTTCCAACAAAATAATCTCCGAAAACAAATAGATCTTTTAATATACAAACTGTTTCATGTCTTAAAATGTATCTATCAATAGGACATTCTTACGTAGTTCTTTCACACTTTAATGTGTGAATTTGAGGACTCAGAGTTTCTTTTACTTAACATGAGAACATATGCCTGAGAGAACAACTCTGCATGTTGTCATTTTTTGAATTTATGTGAATGTGTGGTTTTATGCTGGGGAGTGACTGTGTAAATTCAATGCTGCTCAAATGAGGAGGGCCCAATTAAAGTCTACGGCCAAGGTCCCAAGGCCCTAGGAACCGTAATTATATCACCCTCAAAACAGCAAAGTGAGAAATCCTCTCATTGGAAAGTTAACTCTTCCAAAATCACATGAAAAAATAAAAATAAACAATTCAAGTTTCATACTTTTTTTAAAAATCCCACCAATAGCTTAAAAAGATAACAGAAAAACCAGTTCAGGGATAATCAATAAAAGTAGTCACTCTTATGAGGTATTGATCAAAAATCTTCCTGAAACCAGAAATGCACTTTTGCAAAGGTGGCTTCCTTCCGTATCCCTGCCGCTTGCAGTACATAGTTCAAGAAACCATTTTCTCTGTTCATATGAAAACATCAACTTAGTTAATCTTCCAACTGGATTAATCAATCGGAATAGAATAGTTTTAGTCATATGATTGTCTGCTCAGGACCAGCTGTTTTAAATTAGTATGTTAAGTAATTCAGACACTTTTCTTTGCAAAGGTTGCGTGAGTTAATAAATTCCCATATGCCCCAGCATGGGCCAGCACCGCTAGGTTATCTTCAATCCAGCTGCTGGTATGGTAATTGCTGCCAACTTTTGAACAACTGAAGAGAATAATGAATCAACCTCAGGCTGGCTCGTAAGTAAAGTTCTGTTGCTCCCAGCTAAAACATTAAAAAGGTTTCACCTCCAGTGTCTCAGAGATACGGCATCATGAACATCGCTGAATTCGTAGTTTAAAAGCCTGCAGCGCACAGTTTGGAGGTCAGTGTTCAATGCGATAGGTTGTTTTCAAAATTGGATTTTTTGGTGCGACGGGTTAGGAAATGTCCCATCCCTAATTCATAACATGAATATATAAGTCTCCTATTGGTGAAGGGAAAAAAAAAAATCAAGATTCTTAGTTGTTAAAGGCTCACTAGGAAAAAAGAAAAAGGCTTCAGAAGCTTCAGAGGAAACAAGACATTAGGACAGGAGCTTAAAAAGCAGATATAAGAGGAGAGCACGAAATAAACCATTTGAAATCAGGGTCGATTTACGAACGCACAAAAGCAAAATGACGGTATAAGGCCCTCTTTCTAAAAAAGACAGTACTTTACTGAATTTTGATAAAACGCTGGCCAAAACAACTTTGTGCTGGATCAGTTATCCAGACTAGCAGTTCTACTATAGAAATCTCTGAAACTTTGGTGTTTCCTATAAGTGCTAATCTATTTGGCATAAAGCTGTGCCGTTTTTTAATAGGAAAAGTAAGCAAACTATGAGAGCGGAAGCCTGCTAAAAAGACTTCATTTCTTTCTCAATGTTTGTTGCAGTTGGAAATTCCTCCCTGAATGGGTGGACTTCCCCGAAAGGACAGGAACCCTTTTCCCTGAAGAGCAAAGGTGGGTTATACTGTCTGCGCGGGGTGAGCGAGCGAGCGAGCACTGTACTATTCCTACAAGCAACGGGACAGACTGGACAAAAGACAGAACTTTACGGTTCTGATGAGCTCTCTAAAACCATGCAAGGATCACCTTATTAGCAGTCATAATTTAATTTCTTCTTGCTTTCCAAAGAGTCCCTGTAACTTTTATCAGGAATACCATGTTGTCTGCCTTCTACATTTTTCCAATACATCCTGTAAGTTATAATCTAAGTATGGAATTGTATACCGAGGTTGCTTTCACCCTCACTGTGCATAGCCAATAAAGAGTTACAGATGCTTAGAGATGCTATCTAGACTCATGCTCTACCACGCCAGTGAATCATACCACTTGAAACTGACATTGTGGATGGACGGGTTATGGGATGGGGTGTCTTCTCCAGAGATCTCCAATATCCTTCCAGGGATCCCTGGTATTTCCAGTGCTGGAAATATTGGAGATCCTCGGGTACAGCACTTGGTTCTGGGATCCTCCAGACAGTAGAATAGTTCTAGAAAAGCTACACAGATGCCTCAGGGTAACTCAGAATCCAAAGAAAGGAAAATGAGTTTAACCCATGAATAAAGGCAAGAGACTATTCTCTAACACTTTGATGTGATCATCTTTTGACCTCTCTCTACCTCATGGATGCTGTTGAAACTGTTCAAGATGCAACAGATTTAAAAGGTCCATCTTTGGAACAACATAAAAGGCTAGAACTTATTGTGAAATTGTTGCCCAGTTAGGTAGCCACAGTAATTCCCCCAAACAACTGAGTCAGCACTCACCCAAGTGGAGGAGAAAGAGAGGTGTTGATTCCTTACCTCATTGAATCACATTAATGCAACAAAGCACTTGGAAAGTGTTCTAGTCTATTCTGCACAACAGGATGCATGTCTACACTTGGCAAAATCTTGTGCAACAGGTATGAATTGTGCACATTATTTGCTACTACCCTAGTTATAAGCAAGAGGCAAGAAATTTCACAGGTGCAACAATATGTTTGCAATTTTGAAAAACATTCCATTCACCAGTGCCAACGTGCCCAAAAGAACTCTCTCATATGAGACAAGTTTACCTACAATAAGCTAGAATAAATGCAAAGGAGGGATACCGGGCAACTTAATAGACATCTAACATAAAAATT
Source organism: Mirounga leonina (assembly GCF_011800145.1). NCBI lineage: Eukaryota > Metazoa > Chordata > Mammalia > Carnivora > Phocidae > Mirounga > Mirounga leonina. The sequence goes on along the minus strand of NW_023270709.1, from coordinate 22,345,080 downwards.
CTTATTCTTTAGCCTTGACCTCAGTTTTCTTTAAGAGCAGAAAGTATTATAGATGGTAGAGATCTGTCATTATTCTGTTTTCTGCTTTGAAGACTGTATATACTTAATGATTATAATTATGAAATCCTAGAATAAATATGCCTTCTATTCACTGATTTGAATATTTGAACAATTAGCTGTGTTTGTTTGACTGCACACAAATGTCTTTATTTCTAGTGGTTAGGAAAATCAAGAAATGCCTAGAGGTGAAAAAAAAAATTAGAAAGACATACAGGAAAGATGAGGAAGGAAAGAGAAAGTAAATAGAAGAAAAAGATTTTAAAAGATTTCTATGTAGTCAGGATAAGTCACTAATTGAAGGTGGAAAAAATAATTGCTTACAATTTGTATAAAGCAATCATATCCATGTAGCACTCTGACATGGTACAAAGATACATAATTATAAACAAGAAGATGGAAATAAAAAGTTGTAACTTAATTAAGAAAAACAACAGAGGAAAAAAATTATGGGAAGTAGGAAGACCCATGCCTCAAATATGCCAAGATAAATGACATATCCCCAGAGGGGAGAACAGTGCCCTAGACTTGAGAAGGTTTTGTATGACCTTGGCCAGCCCTACTATTTCCTGCCTTGTATAATCACAGAAGGCAGTCAATGTTTGGTGATGATGATAAGTAGGATTTTGAAGAATATAATTATGGGCTGCAAGTGTTTTCTGTGGAAACAAAATGATCATTCATGTCTAAGATTGTGTAAATACGCCTTAATTTTGGTCAACAGCAATTTCAACCTTGAAAAACAGAATCCTAAAACCTCCTTATAAATCACAATTCTTCAAGTAATCTTCAGGGATAAGCGTGTAAAAGCAAAGATGTTCCAAATGCTCTTCAAAACATGCTACTCAGTAGGGCGCCTGGGTGGCTCAGTTGGTTAAGCGACTGCCTTCGGCTTGGGTCATGATCCTGGAGTCCCTGGATCGAGTCCCGCATCGGGCTCCCTGCTCGGAGGGGAGCCTGCTTCTCCCTCTGACCCTCCCCCCTCTCATGTGCTCTCTCTCATTCTCTCTCTCTCAAATAAATAAATAAAATCTTTAAAAAAAAAAATGCTACTCGGTAGAAAATTAACTATTTTGTAGTGACATGATTTGGCCTATCTCCACATCAGAACCAGCTCACCACCTCAAGAAGCCACATTAAAGGGGATTTAAGCAAAACCAAAGCTGTTTTCATCTACTAGGTCAGGTATAAAAATGATCACAATGCACACTACCTTACAGAGACTGGCAATCTTACACAAATTAATGGTGTGTCGTGCACAGATGGGAGGTAGATATAAGAAGAAACCACATCAAGGGTCCCTAAGGAAACTTAAGGGCTCAGAAAGCTTCAGAACTCTCGCCTTCTCTCTGGTACCTTTAATTGTGGCTACAATAAGTGCATTTTTGCCACATGCTTTTGTAAGAAAAAAAGGAACGGTTATTTTCTTAAGTACTAACAGACTTACTTCTCTTTCAGAAAATCCACTACTCTTTTGAAGTCAGCCACGCAGTATTCTCGTTTCATTTCCATGAGGACAGTGTCAGAGGCAGACTGGACCGGGATGTGCAGAAAGGCATAGACTCGGGGATGATTAAGGATTTTTGCCATTTCCTTTAAAAAAAAAATGGAAGGAGAAAACATTAATCATTTTAAGGAATTAGGTAATGGTTTCCTTCAGATCAACACCCACAGGGGCAAGCAAACAAACATAGCTGAAAACAGACCCATCAGCTGGGCTCTTCGAGCAAACGTTAACAGGTAATACTCTATGATGACATTTGAAAATTCAACATGACTTTCGGAGGATTCCACACAAGACTTATTTCCTCATGCTCGTTGTCTCTCTTAAGTGACAAAACGAAGGTAAACTCATGGAATGCCTAAAGAGCAAGATTTTTGAGTACTTCAAAATAAACACCACTCCTCCCTTTTAAAACTCCCGAGGCAGTTTTATATTCTGCCTCGCTACGTTAGTTAGCAGGAGAAACAGCAATAGTTAAACAGTTAAGGCTCTATAATCCTGTGTACTTGAATAAAATCTCCAGACTTAAGGCCAGTCAACACTTAAAAAAAAAAAAAAAGATTTTATTTATTTGACAGAGAAAGACACAGCGAGAGAGGGAACACAAGCAGGGGGAGTGGGAGAGGGAGAAGCAGGCTTCCCACAGAGCGGGGAGCCCGACGCGGGGCTCGATCCCAGGACCCTGGGATCACGACCTGAGCTGAAGGCAGACGCTTAACCGACTGAGCCACCCAGGCGTCCCAACACCTTTTTTTTTTTATTTAAATACCGAAGGAGAAGGAATGTATAACCTGTTTCTTTCTCAGCTAGTCAGTGAACATGTATTTTTTGAGCATCTACGATGCAAAAGAGAAAGCGTCACACACCAAAGCAGCCTGCTGGCCACAGGTCACCTGCTGACATCCAGATGTAGAAGAGGGAAGAAGGGAAGAACAGCAAGAGGAACGTAGCTGGTCAAGTCAGAGCAAACCAGAGTGAGACAAACCAGAGGGTGCTTTATAAAATTCCTCAGAGGATACAAAGGTGGGCAGGGAGAAGAACAACGGAAGGAGAGCTGTGGTAATGTGAGCATTTATGAAAGCAGTAAGAAAACAGACTGATTTAGCCCTTCTCTGCTGCCCCACTCCAGGCTCACCCACTGGAGGGCTGGGGAAGGGGCAGGAGAGGAGAGGAGGGAAAGAGAAAGGGGGTGGTGGCAGGGAGAGGACGCCTACAAAGAGACCAAAAGTAAGAGTGTTGAGAAAGGAGCTGCTCTGGGGTAACTTGCACGTGACTAGTGATTTTTGGTTTTTAAAGGACCGTGTTATCACATCTGTTACTTCATTTTCATCCTTAGAACAGTATTTTGAGGATCTTATGTGGAGTCAGAGAGCCAGCTAATTCCGAAGAGTCACCTCCTAGTTATTCAGGGGTCAGTCATGCATATGGACCAACCACGCCCTGCGTGTCTCCACTTTCTTTCTACCCACTGCGACCATGAGGGCACGTGGAAGAAAAGAGCAATTAACTCAGATCTGTCACCTTCTCAATAGCGCCTCAGTTGTTTTAAAAAATCCCTTCGGACTAAGAAATTCAACAGCCCAATAATATTACTCATGGATATGTTTTATCCATACTTTATTAGAAATTAATAGGTATATATACCTTATTTTATATATATATAGGTGTATATATATATATATATATATATATGGACAGATAGATACATATAGACATACCCATTAGAACTGGAGTTGAAGAGTTTCTTATCTAATAGAAAAGTAACCAGTTAACGTATTATCTGTTCACAAAACTGTTACATTTCTTGGCTGGGCTTTTAGCCGGGAGGCTCTTCCTACCCTTACACGGTAGGCGTTAAACCACTGTGTCTGAGGCTGTGCGAGGCAACACTTAGCATTACGTACCTGATAGTAAATATGCTGGCTTTCCGCTATGCTTCTGTACCTTTCAGGGCTTTCATGCCTGAATATCAGGATTCACAAACAGTATAAGAAAAGTCCTTGTTTTCTAAAGGGGCAGGATTCTGCATTCGCTAACTTTCAACATACCTACGGTGATAAAAGATGACCCCTTAGCAAAAAACACAGTCTGGGAGATGAAATCCCACACTCCACCTCTGTGCCTTGGTTTCCTTATCTGTGAAACCTAGACAGTGGTAGTACCCACCTCCTAGGGCTACTGGGCTATAGGGAAGATAAAACAAGATAATTCCGTATGTGCTCATCTGTAAGCCCTCAATAGACAAGTCATCCAATATTCTTCTTCCTTGCACAGTATCTGAAGTTCATGGTCACACATGTTCATACAGATTAATGGGAACCTAAGGGAACCTAAAAAGAACAGCTTTGCAATGAACTAGTTCCCTCAGCTAGTAAGTGAAGGAGAGTTAACTTGTGCTAATTTTCATACAACAGACTGGAATGGGGTTCCCAGCAACCAGGACCCTGGGCCAGGAAGGGGAGTGCAGTTTCTCCCGGAAACCTGAGGGCGGCTGCCTACTATTACTACTACTACATGCAGGATACTGCATTGGATGAAGTACTGCCCTGTTACAGTATGACAATTTATAAATTAAAATTTAATAGCAAACAAGTAGGATAAATTTGGTGGGTTTTCCCTTTGGCTCTCAAATAAGACTTACCACTAGTAATGACTTTCAGCTTCATACTAGAGACTTTGCAATTCTAGAATGGTAGGCACCAGAAACAAAATAAAAATAACCTGGCCCCTTAATTAAAGTCTGTATTTCTCCTACTAAAGGAGTTATGACTTAACATAGATTAATGTGCCCCAAAGAGACAAAGTACATACTTTTGGTTCTGTTTTTAGTTCTATTCCCCTTCTTGAGAGCTCAACATGTTGGCTAAAGACCCTTTGGTTTCTTCACCCTTCAAAATTCTTTTATTTTTAATAAAGGTTTAGCTTCTAGTTACAGGTTCTCTGGTGTCAGAGATTACTTCCTCTCTGATTCCTCAGCAACTGTTCCTGGTGTTATCCGAGTGCATTTTTTTTTTAAATTTTATTTTATTATGTTATGTTAGTCACCATACAGTACATCATTAGTTTTTGATGTAGTGTTCCATGATTCATCGTTTGCATGTAACACCCAGTGCTCCATGCAGAACGTGCCCTCTTTAATACCCATCACCAGGCTAGACCGTCCTCCCACCCCCCTCCCCTCTAGAACCCTCAGTCTGTTTCTCAGAGTCCATAGTCTCTCATGGTTCGTCTCCCCCTCCGATTTCCCCCCCTTTATTTTCCCCTTCCTACTATCTTCTTTCTTATTAACATATAATGTATTATTTGTTTCAGGGGTACAGGTCTGTGATTCAACAGTCTTGCACAATTCACAGCGCTCACCACAGCACATACCCTCCCCAATGTAGCTGCAATCACTGAGTGCATTCTTGGTTCTGCCTTGCAACATGAGGCTCAATCTCCAAGACGGAGGCTCGACAGGAGCAGGGAATATGGTTTACTCCTCTCGCTGGATCCCCACAATGGCTAGTACTGTACTAAGTATACCACCAAACCATACATATATCTGGGTTACAACCACACAAACATACATACAAAGAGATTTAAAATATAAGTGCTATTTGAAAGGAAGACAAATTTTCAATTAGTAACAGTTCAGTCTGACTAAGGCAGGTTAACACATATTCAAGCAGGTGAACAAACATGATTGGCCTGCCTTAATTTTTGGAAGTGAAAAATCACAGGTTAATATATAGGTAAATACAAAGTAAAAATCAGACATTTCATTGGTAGCTACCTCCCCCATGGGTTATATTTCTAAAAGTCTGCTGCAGCTTTATATTGGAATCACAATGTACTTTCTCATGCAAGTAATTTATAGATGACATGTGGGGTCTGGTTAACTGAAGAAAAAAGGAGCACTTAGTTCAAAATGTGGCTAACAAAGAATGGCAGCCATGAGCAACCCTGAGCTCTGAGCTGGTTGAGAGAGTCTGAGTAGTTAGGCAAGTATGCTAGTTGGCAAAGGTACACACAAGGGGTGTGTGCTTGCGTGTGTGTGTGTGTGTGTGTGTATAGCTCTGGTAGCAACTAGCATGGAAACAGTATCTCTTTTAATATAAGGTCATTTACAGTTTAAGGGCAAATGTATCAAGGCTGCTTAGCATCTAGACATGACCACTTTATAGGCAAGGACTACAGAATGGCTAACCAAATCCACGAATCAGTATTTCCATCCAGTGCTTTTAATATGGACTTCTCCTTTCATGAACCGGTAATCATCTTAATGTTAAATAATATCTCAATGTTATTTTTTTATGAACTTAAAAAGCAAAGAAAATCTAACGAGTTGAAGAAAACAGACTTAATTTTAAAAAAGCAATTCTGTGTATGGGTACATTTTTATTTTATTTTTGAAAGAGAGAGAATGCCCATATGTGCATGGGGGGGGGGCAGGGAAGGGGTAGAAAAAGAGAATCTCAAGCAGGCTCCATGTTCAGTGGAGAGCCTAACGTAGGGCTTAATCCGACAACCCCACGACCATGACCTGAGCCAAAACCAAGAGTTGGATGCCCAACTGACTGAGGCACCCAGGTCCTCGTATGGATACATTTTTAAAAGGAATGTTCAGTTTAATTTTTGTTGCTCTGCAGTCATCAAATTAATCATCATATTCTACCTGGGTCTGAATATGTATTCTACCAGCTTAACAAGGTCACTCAGTGTGTGAGTGTGTAAAATATATTAATACTTGCATTCAGATGCCTGTGCATTCATTTTGATAGTTATCTATCCAAAAGCCCTCTCGGATTATACCTTTGTTAGAAAGTATATGCATATTTATTTTTTTTTTAAGATTTTATTTATTTATTTGACAGAGAGAGACACAGCAAGAGAGGGAACACAAGGAGGGGGAATGGGAGAGGAAGAAGCAGGCCTCCCGCTGAGCAGGGAGCCCAGTGCGGGGCTCGATCCCAGGACCCTGGGATCATGACCTGAGCTGAAGGCAGACGCTTAATGACCAAGCCACCCAGGCACCCCAGTATATGCATACTTAAAATGCTAACCTTCACCATACTATGATTTCAACTAAACTAAGACATATGATAAAGCAAAAAGATACTTTAAAACAAGACAAATTACACCATTACCTTTAAGCATTGTAAAGAGCTTATGTGAGATATAATTCAAATGCCACACACTGACCTATTAAAAAAAGTATGCAATTAAATGCTTTTTAGTATATTCATAGGATGGTGCGCCATCACCAAATTCTAATTTTAGAATGTTTTCATTCCCCCTAAAACAAATCCTGTACCCACTAGCAGTCTCTTCCCATTATCCCCATTCCATAACCCCTTTCCCCAGCCTGAAACAGCTAGCAATCTTTCTTTTTTTTTTTTTTTTTTTAAAGATTTTATTTATTTATTTGACAGAGAGAGAGACAGCGAGAGCAGGAACGCAAGCAGGGGGAGTGGGAGAGCGAGAAGCAGGCTTCCCGCAGAGCAGGGAGCCCGATGTGGGACTCGATCCCAGGACCCTGGGATCATGACCTGAGCCGAAGGCAGACGCTTAACGACTGAGCCACCCAGGCGCCCAGCAGTCTACTTTCTAACTCTATAAATTGCCTATTCCACACATTTCATATAAACAGAATCATTAGTCTTTTGTAACTGGCTTCTCTCACTTACGATGTTCTCAAGGGTCATCCACGTTGAAGTATATAGGTATTTTTTTCAATTAAGTAAAATATAGGAATTTAGAATTTATTAAATATGCCACTTCATGCAAAAGTATCTCAAATGTTCTGAATATTATTAGCTTGATTAAGGTAGTAAAGCAAGTTTGGTCTATACTTATGGACTTTAACAACACAATCTAATGGCATAAATCTAATAGAGATGAGCTGTTAAATATAGGATCTTACTAGGAAATGCTGTAATAGATACTACAAAAGATGGGTGATGTTACAAAAATTCTTTTTAAAAAACTTCTCTTAAAAAGAGAAGAACTGGGGGTGGGGCCTATAAATGATCATTTTCTTCGTTCCCGTTGTTTTTTGTTTTATTGTGGTAAAATATATATGACATAAAATTTCCCATTTTGACCATTTTTGAGTATACGATTCCATGACATTAAGTACCTGCACAATGTTGTGCAACCATCACCACCATCCATCTCTAGAACTTTTTCATCATCCCAAACTGAAACTCTGTACCTGTTAAACAATAAAGCCCCATAACGCCCCATGCCCCTCTTCCCCCCGCCTTTCGTACTAGTTTCTGTCTCCATGAATGTGACTATTCTAGGCACCTCATCTATGGGAAACCCTACAATATTTGTCCTTCCGTGCCTGGCTCATTTCAAAGCTCACCCCTGCTGTAGTAGGGTTACGTTATTCTAAGTCTCTCCTTTGCAGGCACTTGGGTGTTTCCTACTCTCAACGCCAGGGGGCCCCATACAGGCTGCTGTTAACACTGGTTTTCCCGTCCTGTAACTTTACCGTACATGCTCACACCCCAAAGATAGATCTTATTTATCTGCATCTCCCAATTTCCTTGCTAATGCCTGGCCCTTAAATACTTAAGTTATAGTTGAATGAATGAATGACTGAATGACCCAATTAATTAGTCAACATGGTTATATTACAGTAAGTCCTATAAAGAAAGACTTCTAGCTAAAGGTCAAACAGCGATGCCTGTATTCTAGGAGATCCTATTTCTGGAATCACCTTCGACACTCCAAAAGTCATGTAAGTCAAGATAAAATGAGACCAGGGTCCTATTTCATCCGTTACTTCATTAATGACACTGTAACAGCCACTAAGTGAATTACCAGCACCTACATTTACTCAGCAATCTAAAAATAAATTATCATTTAATAGCATCAGAAAGTGAATGAGGGAGCCTAAGAAGAGAATATTCCCAATCCTTATGTCCCAAGTGAAGAGGATTAGAGAGTGCGAACAGATTCTAATTCACATTTGATCTGTAACTTAATTATAACAGGGAATTCACTTCTACACTGCAAAGCGTTAACATATTCAGTATTTGCGTTAAAAGAAGTTGAGACAAGTATCTGTTCTAATTAGCCTTCACAGAAATGTTAAAAGGACTTCAATGCTCCTTTACCATTACCACTTCATCTAAGTGTCATAGTCAGTAATCAGACTTTACATTACAAAGATAAAAATACACATTAATACTAATGTCAGAATGTTAAGAGTTGTAATTATACACACATTTATTTTCAATTGATATTATCATTATTCTATTTTATAATTATGATTCTGCTCTGCTATCACAAAGAAATCAAAAGACAGTGTTTGTATCCTGACCGTGGTGATGGTTACATGAATCTCTGTGTAAATGAGAATTCACGAAACTTGAACACACACCATTAAGTCAATTCTACTGTATTAGTTTTAAGACAAAATACCAAAGAGGAATATTCACAGTAAAATCTGTTGTGTTTTAAACGCTATATAATATGAACAGGTATACCCTAAAAAGCAAATGTATAATATACATACAGTTGCCTTTTTTCTATTAAAAAAAAAAAAAAAGATTGAGTCTACTAACAACTAAAAGAACAAATCAATACCTGATCAATTTAATGGGGAAAGTGCATCCCAATTAGACTAAGCACTCAGTGAAGACAATTCTATTGGCTTCTCTCAAACCTGATATAAATAATTAAGGAATACAATGGAAAGGCAGATGTTATTTTTTTAAAAGATTTTATTTATTTATTTGAGAGAGAGAGAGAGAGCACAAGCAGAGGGAGGGGCAGAGGGAGAAGTAGACTCCCCACTGAGTAGGGAGTCCCATGTGGGGCTCAACCCCGGGACTCAGGGATCATGATTTGAGCGGAAGGCAGATGCTTAACTGACTGAGCCACTGAGGCGCCCCCAGAAAGACTTATTTTTAAATATTTAAAGACTTATTTTTAGGGGCGCCTGGGTGGCTCGGTCCTTAAGTGTCTGCCTTCAGCTCAGGTCATGATCCCAGGGTCCTGGGATCCAGCCCCCCATCGGGCTCCCTGCTCCGCGGGAAGCCTGCTTCTCCCTCTCCCACTCCCCCTGCTTGTGTTCCCTCTCTCACTCTTTCTCTCTCTCTGTCAAATAAATAAAATAAAATAAAATCTTTAAAAAAAATAAATAACATCTTTTAAAAAAACAAAGACTTATTTTTAAATATTTAACTCATTTATTTATGGTCTAATTATTCAAAATGAGGCTAACTTTGGAGAACTTTTGTTTCAAGTGCTAGGTGGTATGCAGTAAAAAGAATGTTCTAGTGCTTTAACTGCTTCAGTCAGAACTGCTTGGTAGGTAAAGGATGCAGCTACACAAGTAATTCATTAAACATCAAACTACGTTTCTGGGACTGGGGATGCAAAGAAGACAGTAAGCCCCTCTGCATTTATATGCGTGGAAAATACAGAATCGCGTCCTCCTATGAAGGGGCACGGTGCCTATGCTGGGCGCTCTGCTGAGCAGTTTGTACGGATCTCATCTGTGCCCTCATCTCAAGCTGCAAGTATTTTTATTATTTCTGCAGTAGACTGTGTCGCTATTTGCCAAATATCCTGGTTTCCCCTCCCTGTGGGAACTCAGGAGCAGCTGCGTGACTTGGTGGCCAGTGAAACGTGGGCAGAAATGACAGGTGCCACTTCTGGGCAGAAGGTTTCAAGCCAGGCGTTCTCGATGGCTCTCTTTTTTCCCTTCTTCTACGGTCTAAGTTCTGAAGCAGAGACACCCTGGGCAGAGCTTCAGTCAATCCATGACAGATATTTAACATGAGCAAGGAAATACATTTTTGTCATTATAAGACCCTGACATTTTTCGAGACCCTTTGTCATATGGCATAACCTAACGCATCCCACCGCCATGCTGTCATTTTATGGATGAAGGAAACAAGCATTCGGAGACATTTAAAATAATATGTTCACAAGAAGAGTCGTAAGTGGAATAATGGCACTCAGGACCTATGCCTGTCAGACTGCAAAGTCCTTTTTCTGAACCAATTTTCAATGAACACCAGAATGGAAGTATGTATCAATTACAAAGGGAGAACAGGGGAGGAAGAAATTAACTATTAACATGGGCAACAGACGATTTCATCCCAAATGGAGTTCAATTTTCAGTGATAAACAAAAATTTTCCAGGCAAACCATAACAGGCAACACATAACATATCCCAGTGTCTTGAGATACACAGCTGTGTATTTTGTACCATAACCCAGCAACCTGCTTTTTTTAGCCTAATGATATCAATTATATCTTTTAAAGTACATTTGGGAAAAATAAAGAAGTACACTTGGGGACCACTTAATGCTCCTCTACCTATTTACTCTTTTATCAAATATACCAATTGTGACATTCTTTCCTGAAATCATTTTAAAGAGAGAATTGTTCATTTGAGGGGTTGGGTTTATAGAGCTTATGAAGCTGAACCTGATACACACCTTTGGAAAAAAAAATGCATAAAGTAATTAGCATAACATAAAATAACAAAAAACCACTTTTTTCCAAAAATGAATGTAATAAAATTAATGTTTTTCTCTATTATAAAACTAATTTATATTCATTTTTTGATTTTGGAAAACAGAATGGGAAAAATTAACCACAGTTACAGCAATCACTGTTACAGGAAAAACATTGCTCTTATTATCATCTTGAAACAAATTATAAAATTATATCTGGTATTACCCAGTGGGTTTGGAAAAACTGAAATGATTTTTCAAAGACCAAAATATTAAGCTTAATAATATTTCTTAACAATACATCATTCCTGCAAGCTCAATTTCTTCAATAATGAAAGAAGAAAACCTTTCTTCTAAGCAGGGTCCAAATCACCCAGGCACTTATACTCCAGGGGCTCATAATGCTGCACATTAGCATAACAGGAGAAAGAAACCTGAATATGAAAACAACAAACAAAGGAGAATCAGAGATAAGAATCAGCAAAACATCTTAGAATCATTCCTGAAGAAGTTATTACCATTAGAGCAGTGTTGTCCCTGGAGCTACGATAAGAAAGTGAAAAAAATAAATAGACATGAAAGAAATTTCTTTGTTCAAGAAGTACATAAAAATGGGAATGAAAGTAAAAGGAGAGAAGAGGGACAGGCAATTCTGTCCCCACTCCCAAATTCACCTTAAAAGGCCTCTGAGACCTTTGGTCTTAAAAACAGGGACCATAAGCAGTCATTTACTTGGAATGATTATAGGGAGAACCCAAAACATGCCCGGCCCTCTCCAAATCACCATGCTATGAGTGGTGTAGCAGCAGTAGAAGTGATGATGATGATGATGATAACAAGAGAGCAGTTGGTTAGTGAGCATCCTCGTGTGCTAGACGCTGTGCTGGGTCACACTCATCGCATTTAAACTTCTGGACAGACTTAGGAAGTAGTTTTACTCAATCTAAGATGGAGAGACGTTAACTACCTCACCCAAGGGACAAGGGTAGAGCTGGAATGTACACACGGGCACGCTGACCCTTGAAAGGTACCAGAATACGCCACCCCAAAATACACCTCTTGGGTGTATGAATTCTTCTGAGTTAAAGGCAATTAAGAATCAGCAGACACAGGAAAAACTCTAAACACCGGGGCCTTCGTTTTTCCTTTTGTAAAGGAAATTTCTATTTATAAAGGAAATTTCCATTTTTAAAGATGGAAATTTGGGAAAAAGAAAAAGATGTAAATACGGACATTCCAGACTAGGAAGAGGAGAACTTTTTTTTTTTATTCTTATGTTAATCCCCATACATTACATCATTAGTTTTAGATGAAGTGTTCCATGATTCATTGTTTGTGCACAACACCCAGTGCTCCATGCAGAATGTGCCCTCCTCAATACCCATCACCAGGCTAACCCATCCTCCCACCCCCCTCCCCTCTAGAACCCTCAGTTTGTTTTTCAGAGTCCATCGTCTCTCATGGTTCGTCTACCCCTCCGATTTCCCCCCCTTCATTCTTTCCCTCCTGCTACCTTCTTCTTCTTCTTTTTTTTTTTCTTAACATATATTGCCGGGCTCCCTGCTGGGCGGGGAGCCTGCTTCTCCCTCTGCCTTTCTCTCTCTCTCTCTCTCTGTCTCTCATGAATGAATGAATAAATAAATAAATAAATCTTTAAAAAAAACCCAAAAAAACATATATTGCATTATTTGTTTCAGAGGTACAGATCTGCGATTCAACAGTCTTGCACAATTCACAGCGCTTACCAGAGCACATACCCTCCCCAGTGTCTATCACCCAGTCACCCCATCCCTCCCACCCCACCCCCCACTCCAGCAACCCTCAGTTTGTTTCCTACAATTAAGAATTGGAAGAGGAGAACTTTTAACACCTCTTGCCAATGATGAAAAGCCAACCTTAGATCTGCATTGCAAACCTTACTAACAAATCCTTGTTAACCGTACTTTTCTTGGTCACCTTTTCTTAATTTGTCTCCCTCATCCTGAAGCCCCAAATCCCTTTTCTTCCGTTTTAGCATAGGATGGCATATAAACACCCATTTGCGTTGCTGACTGCTGGGTGCTTCCACGCATACATGAGCAATGCCCACGTGAATCAATTTTGTTTTACTCTTATTAATCTGCCTTGGGCCAGTCTAACTTATAGAAGCCCAACCAGAGAATCTAAGATGGGGAGAAGAAAAGATTTTTTCCTCCCCTAGACACTGTTCCATCAAAGGTGTCTCACAAAGGCATCATGCCTGCAGACCAATGTGTGATCGCCCCTAAACCTAAAACTATTCCTGAGGGCTGGCACAAACCAATTCACATGAAGATGTTAACAATCATCTCTGGGAGCAGGGTTAGAAAGAAGCAGTGAAGAGTGGCCTCTTTAAATAACATGTAAAATAGAGAGGGATAGATCAATATCTATATAGATAAATCAAAGGCGATTTAAATTTTGTTAAGTTGCAAAACTTTATATCAAATTTATTAGAAATGTATGGTTTTTTTCCAAATGTCTCAAAACGTATAAATTAAACAGCTCTTATTTTATTACTTGAAATTAGATGGTAAAAAACAATATCTCTGTAATCTTTTGCTACTGAACAGTATGAAATTTGAATTCAAACTGATAAATGGGTATGGGTGTATCATTTTTATAAGGCAACAAGGCAGGACATATTTCCCCCTTGCTCTACTTTAATTGTTTTCACTTGGTAAAACCGGCTTCGCATGTCAGTTCTTTAATTGGAGCTGAAATGAAAGCACTTCCAGTTACTGTAGGGTAGGCTGGCTTGTCTAAGAACACCCTGTCAGAATATTTTGATATGCTAACCTGCTGCTTTTTTAAGTACCATGGCTCTAAGGTTACAGGATCACGCAGCACATAAAGGAAGATCAGGAAAAACGTCCATTTGATGAACCAAATTTACCCTTTAATACTTGCGCTAATTTTTTAATGTTTTGTTATTTTTTAATCAAATGGAAGTTAAAATTCTATGCAACTGAAATAGATTTCTTCAAATGAGCAAGGAAAATGAAGATTTTCATCATCTTTGTTTCTGTCAAAACCTGTGGCCTCTACAAATATAAAAATCTGCTGCACCTTGATTGCAAGTTTCTGGCTAATGACAGTAGAAGCAACCACTTGATACAGAAGTATTTTCAGATCTTAAATTTTGTCATTTTTATAGGATTAAATTACTTAAAAAAAAAAGACAGTATAGCAGGCCCTGCACTTCATCTGGCCAATGATCAGAGGTGTCATGAATATAGATTGTTAGTGATTATGTTTACCTGCCTTCAGAACTGGACAAATGTGGGTCTAAGTAACAATGATTAAAGAGATATAATGCCCAGACTACAGACTAAGAATTTCCTTCTGTCTTAGGTGAGAAAAATGATTTCCGAATCAAGTACTCTGCCCTTTTTTTAAATATTTCAAAATTAGCTGGAGATTGAGAATATAGATATAAAACAGAAAGAAAAGGAAAGAACTATGTCACAGATAAGCCTAACAAAATGCGTAATATGCTGAAACGACCCAGGATGGAGGGTAATGGTCATCATCAAGAGTCTTCTATATAATGCTGGATCATTTCTCTGGTCCCATTCTCACAGGACTCTAATCTCTCCACAGAACTACCCAGTGGCCACAGTTCAGAGGATATCTAGGAAGAAATGGGAATTACTCTGAAAGGTGTCAAGAATTGGAAGGATACGTTCCGGACGAAATTTATCCCAAGTATCCCCTGAGTGAAATGAAGAAAGGACAATCCAACCCCTTAGAGGTTTAAGGGTTACACGTTAAAACTACTCATTCGAAGCTAAAACCCAAATGGGTGTTTAATTTTATTTTTTCCTTAATAAACTACTGAATGACTTTCCGCAATCTCTGGTTACATAAATGAAGTTTAAAAATGAAGTTTGTATAGAAGAATGGATAAAGGAAATGTGGTATATACTGTGTTGTACACACACACACAGAGGAACCTATTCAGCCATTAAAAAAAAAAAAGGAAATCCTGCTACTTCCAATAATCTGAATGGACCTCGAGAGCATTATGCTAAGTAAAATAAGCCAGATCTTAAAACTTCTCATCATAAGAAAAAAATAATTGTAACTATGTGTCGTGAGGGTTGTTAACTAGACTTACTGGGGTTATTATTTCACTTTATATACAAATATTGAATCATTATGTTGAATGCATGAAACTAATATGTTATATGTCAATTATATCTCAATTTTAAAAATGATTTTGCTAATTCGATTGTGATGATGGTTGTACAAGTACACAAATTTACTAAAAATTATCATCAAACTGTACACTTAAAAGACTATAATCTTTAAGCTTAAAATGCAGAAATTTAGGTATAAACGATTTAAAGTTGAAGTTTACTTAGAGGCATATACCAGGTCATTGAAAAAGCCAAAATAAGAACTATGAATATCAAATCACTTAAATACACTGCTGCTTGGTAAAATTAGGTGCTATCAACTCAATTCAACAAAAGATGCCAAATATTTTTTATATATGATATGGAGGGTGAATGGGGGGGCGGTGGTTAAATAAAATGTGGAACAGTAATTGTCTAGTAGAGGTATACAGTGTTCTAAGTAAGAATTGAAAATAATTATTTGTGTACATTGGGAAAGACAGGGGAATTGATAATTGAAGTATGGATGGATTGTTAGTAAGCAAGAGTAGCTTGGAGGTGGGAAGTCACATTCTAGACCAAGGGTGACATTTGACCAAGGGTGAAAAGTCGAGAGCATGTTCTGGGCAAAGCAGCAGGTCTGTTTTCAGCGGAAGTATGTTACTTGAAAGTTGGTATATGGTAGAGGGACAGAGGAAAGTCATCACTGGAAAATGAGATGGGAAAGGCAGGGTAGAGTGCCAGCCTAAGGTGTGGGATTTTGTTTTGCAGACAAGTGAGTGGTATTGGAACTGTTGCTTGGTATTACTCCCAAATAATTTTTTAAAAACCATGTGCCACCTTATACATTTTTTAATTGACACTGAAAAATTTTTTTTCACAATAAGTTTAAGTAAGTTGCAAAGTTCAAATACGGAACTGTAAAATAAAACTGTTACATCACCCTCTTAAATGTATTCACTGAAATATAATAAGAAAATTGACATCCTCTTTTTTCTTTCGACTTGAATTTCCTTTCTACTTCCTCCACAGAATTTTATCTAATATATTTTTAAGCTTGAAAGTCTACTGATGATTCTAACCATTCTTCTCTGTATGTATGTTAAAATAAAAACATTATTGTGACCACAAGGCTCTAAGTATTTTTAAAGGACACTTTTTTAAATTGAATTGTCATTAAATTACTAGTACATAGTTCATCAAAAGAGCATAAATATTTATTAAGCATAAATGTAAAAATTTATTATAAATTCCGTCTTTACTGGTGAGGGCGGCTGGCCTGGGAACTGTGTGTTGCCGTGGCAAAGGGGCCGCACAAATGCTTTGGTGACCGGAAGGAGTTCGGAACAAGCGAGGGGGAGGGATGGCAGGAGACCCAGCACGAAGCCTTCCCTACAGACAAACCAGTTGTAGTAAGGAGTACAAATGGAAAATGAGGACATGGAAATGGACTCATTTTTAAAGATCCTTGCCTGCTAGTTTGTTTCCCTCTAGGGATACACTACGCTCATTGGAAGATGCACACTTACACTATGGTTTGTTAGGAAGAAGCGTGTGACCTGCACAGTGCAAACTAATGTGCAGGAGGGAGATATGGCAAAATATCAGAGACTTCTAAGGGTTGAGTAATACAAGAAACACATAGCAACTACTGGGGATAGTGGATGAGTGTGAGAAATTCACTGATTTTGAAACTCTGCAGGAAAAGGTTGTAATTCTTTGGCAAGGAAATACTGAGCTCATTTTTATAAAATTGAGATATAATTGACATATAACATTATATTAGTTTCAGGTGTACAACATAATGATTTGCTATTTATGTATATTGTGAAATAATCACCACAATAAATCTAGTTAACATGCCTCATCAGACATAATTACAGACTTTTTCTTATGATGAGAACTTCCAAGATCTACGCTCTCAGCAACTTTCCTTTTTTTTTAATTTAAAAGATTTTATTTATTTATTTGAGAGAGAGAGAGTGTGAGAGAGAGAGCACGAGCAGGGGGTAGGGCAGAGGGAGAAGCAGACCCCCGCTGAGCAGGGAGCCTGACGCGGGGCTCAATCCCAGGACCCTGGTATTGGAACTGTTGGCTTGGTATTACTCCCAAATAATTGGTATTACTGGTATTACTTGAGTAATACCATTCTGGTATTACTCAGGATCGTGACCTGAGCTGAAGGCAGATGCTTCACCGGCTGAGCCACCCAGGCTCCCTCTCAACAACTTTCTTACGTACAATCCAGTATTGTTAACCACAGTCACATGCTGTATGACACTGTACAGTACATCCTCATGCCTTATTTTATACCTGAAAGTCTGTACCTTTTGTCTACCTTCACCCATTTCACCCACTCCTTCATCCCCCATCCCCACCACACTCTCACTGCCACTGATCTGTTCTCTATAACCATGAGCTCCTTTCTTTCTTTCTTTTTTTTTTTTTTTTAATTCCACATCCAAGTGAGATCATACAGTATTTGTCTTTCTCTGTTGGGCTTATTTGATTTAGTATAAAGTCCTTAAAGTCCACCCAGATTGTTGCCAGTGGCAGGATTTTCTTTTTTTATGCCTGAACAAAATTCCACTGTATCTATAAATACCACATTTTCTTTATCCATTCATTCATCCATAAATATCTTACTTTTTATACAGGAGAATTTTTAATGAATAGCTAACCATTGTCATCATTTCAAATATGAAAAGACTAATTATGACTATTACTAAATTTTAGGTGCCTAAAACTCTTGTTTTAAGATAATCAAGATATAAGGAGTTCACATGACAAGTGAAATCAGTTGAAGGGCAGAGGATACTGCTAAAATGCTATGCTACTGTCGAATCGCATTTTAATTTTGCTGTCCAAAATAAGAGGTATTTTACACAAATGAAAACTCCACATTCCAGAAAAAAAAAAATCCACATTCACTATTTTGCACACTTTACTATTCAGGTCTCTAAATCTACAACCAATAATAAAATGATGATTAAATTCATTTTAATTTTTTACTGAACTTTTAAAATGTGCAACATGATAGAGAAATTCCCACAGTCCACTTCAAAAAAAAAAAGAAAAAAAAAAGTACCATATTGCATCACTCAGTAATAAAACTAGTAACTTGGAGCCCAAAGAGAATATGAAAACCTGGCAGTTTCAAATACAGCTCAACTTTATAATTATTTGTATGTCTCTTAACATTTATTTCCTGCTTGTATTTTACACAAAGTATTTTGTATTACTAGATACAATTATATATTCTGCAGAATGAAAAAGTATAATATAAGGCCTCCTTTAGTCCCATCTGGATATAATAAAGGAATCAAATTTTGAAATGGCACAACTGTGAAAGGAAAATTCTACCTTTAATCATAACAGAAACAGCTGATTGCCCTTTTTCCTACACTGTGGCACCTACTAATAACTGTTAAGAAAAACACTAGCCACATGTGAAACTCTGAATCACTGGGGGATCTGAAGAGCCACAGACTGGTTGAATCAGTTTCAAGCTGACTTTACAAAAACCCAGTCCAAAGTTGAACCTTTGCAACATTATATGTGGAATGTCCTTTAGGATTCTGATTACGTAGTAGCTGAGTAGCCACATCTGTGATACATTACAAAACCAAAGTAGTTGCCAGTAAAGTTTTTAGTATTTCATCTTTTAAGAACATACACTTTTGGTTTAGTAAAACCTACACTGTCTTAATAGCCTAAAATTTTAGACTCACTTCCATGTCTTTGAGTCTGGAACTATTTTCTCTTCCTTGAGTTAGTACAGATTAATTTATTAGGTTATTAATCTATTTAATATATATGTAAAGAAAAAACATACTAAATAACTTTAGGTGACTTATTAAAAAGTCATAGGATGAAAAAACTGGGAAGAACCTAAGAGATAGATAGACCAAACTGCTCTCCCGCTACAACTTCCAGGCAAAGATAAAAATTTAAAGAGGTTATATGACTTGTCTAAGGTCACACAGTTAAACAGGGTTAGAATAAAAGGGTTAGAACCAAGGTCTTCAGATTTTCGGAACAGTGAGTGCCTTCTTAAATGCAACTCTTACAAGTTAAAATTTATGATAGGTTTCATAATAAAACACTTTTATTACAGACTTAACCAAAGTATACAAAAATGTGTTCTAACAGTGTATGTGACTTACTGAGTCTGCCATCATATAAGTATATTTAATATTAATAAAACCTCCACATTCCAAATTGTTTCATTCTCTTGAATAGGCATTACTACATTAAGCACCCACTGGGAAAAACCAACTCACAGCCAATCCCAAACCTTCCCCATTTGTGGGGGGATTAAATACTGGGTCATCTGTTGAAGGGTCTGTATTCCGTCCCATTCAAAATCTGTTTGGAAGAATAGTGGCAAGTCTCACACATGGCTGGCTATTTCATTAAGGCCAAACATAAGCGTACTGTGACCCAGCAGTTCAGCTCCCAGGTATATACCCAAGAGAAATGAGTACATGTGTTAACCAAAGGACACATACAATGTTCATGTAAGCTTTATTCATAATAACTGAAATCCAGAAATCATCCTAATGTTCAAACAGGAAAATGGGGGAAAAAATGTGGCTACAGCACACAACGGAAGAGAGACAAATTCCCCGTGCCCACGAGCAACATGGACGCCTCCCGCAGACATCCTGTTGGGTGACAGGATGGCATCCTTTAAATGACAAGATGGCAGCACTAAAGCAGAGGCCCGGATGAATACTGGCATGCGTCTCTCTGCCTGCAGTGACTGGCTACCTGCGAGCCACTCCTCCCCCCTCGGCCCTCAGAAAGCCTCATGCTTCCTTCATGAGTCCTCTTCACTCCCTCCCTGGACAGCTTTCTCCTTCCCTAGAAGGACTTCAGAATTCAGTTTGCTCTGTGTCAATCACAAGACTTCTGATGAGAAAATACAGTTAGAAATACCTGATCCAAAAAACACTTTTGTTCAAGAAAATAAGAAACAAATTCTATACTTTCAGATCTGATGCACTGTTTTAAGATAAAATTCCAAAATTCCTGTAAGAGAACAATAATAACACCAGCTGATAACTACCGAGCACTTTCTATGTGTCGGATACTATCCTAAGCATTCTACATATATTAATTCGTTGTTCTACGGATGTCACTCTATTCCAGGCTAAAACAAAATACTAAATTTACATAGTATCCCACAAAGCACTGTTGATACATTATTTAATATTCTTTGTACAGGGTACTGCTACTATGCCCCAGTTGATATCTGAAAACATTAAAACCTGGAGAAATGTGAAAATCTGTCCAGTGCCCCACCCAAATCAACAGCACATCCAGGACAGTATCAAAGAATGGCCCTGACACCTGCCAATCAGCAACACTCAGTTCTGTTTTTATGGATACCCTCTGAGTTCTAAAATCAAAGATCCTAGCTTAAGATAAGAGAACAGAGGCTCATGAGACACTTCACACTGAGGTCCCAGTATGAACTCACTGATAACACATGTTCCAAGCAGGAAAGGTACCTGAAACTGAGGAAACGAACAGAGGTGAAGGTGGGCTAGGTTGGTGGTAAGAGAACAGTAGTAGGTTAATGTTTATCTTGTTTTCTTTTGACAACTCCTTTCCAGAAATAGTAAGAGATGGAGAGACATATAAAGAAACTTATAGGCTTCCACTGGTAAATCTGAGAGTAAACAAAAGAAGAGGAGCTGGTGCCTTGGGAGACTTACAAAGGCTCACTAAGAGTGTGGAGAGCGCCCTAAGCCCAGTGTGACTGGGAGTGAATGCTAGAGGGGGGGTGTCTGAAGACTCATGGAGCCAGCCACCAAAATGATCCCCAATTCCTCTCCAGGGCCATAGGCGGGGAACAGAGTCCATCTGCAGAGCAATCATATCTTGAACAATAGAGAGATCTTTGTGTTATGGTTTTATGCAAATTTCACTTTTATACCACATTATTTGCAATATGAGAAGCACCTAAAAGTGTGGAGAGCCATGTTATCCAAAAGAATGTTTCTTTCTCAGGTTCTGGATGGAGGATGCAAGTCAAGGAATTGGTTCCTCACACTCATTACAGAAACTCTTGGTGCTCATGGAGTCCATGAGGCTCAGGTCTCATGGACAAAGGTTTCTATAAATAGGATACAACCCTGAAAGCAAGTGTTAAGATGATTAGTTCACACCAAATGCCAGATAATGGCACAACAGTTTTTTAAAATGCTACTTTTTTTCCTTTAAGTTTTAACTCACATCAAGGAAAATGAGTCTGAAAAGATTTCAGAAGGCTCAGAATTAGAAATCAAATGGAAAATTTTAAATGTCTCCTTCAGTGAAATCCCTCCAAAATGGTGTTCCCTTTTCAGAAAGACTCAGATGTGAATGAAGTGATCAAGATTCAACTAAACAGCCAGATTAAAGACAAGACTGATTCAGACTTAGGTTTTCTACTTGCGTGAACACTTCACTACAATCATGACTCATTCAAGATAGAAGAATAAATAAAAACATCATAACGATATTTTA
Organism: Mirounga leonina; assembly: GCF_011800145.1. NCBI lineage: Eukaryota > Metazoa > Chordata > Mammalia > Carnivora > Phocidae > Mirounga > Mirounga leonina. Next base: position 22,323,400 of record NW_023270709.1, on the reverse strand, counting down.
ACAAAAATGTTGGTAATAAAACCGAGGCATTTTAAAATCTTTGTTTACTTCCATGACGGTAAAACAATGTACTGCACATTTCAAAATGACTCATTAATCTCTGGAATTAAATATCTCTGAGTTACCAGTATTTTCCAGTGGTTTATTGTAAATCCTAAAGTTTATAGCTACTGGTTGCCAATTTGGTATCTTTTTAGTTTAGTAAATTGACATCAACGCAAACATCTTCTTTTGATTAACAAATGCCTAATCAATTGATGTGCAAAGCTTTCTGGAAGACTACACAGATGATGGAACATAGCCTTGTGAAGGGGACATCATTATCAAGAAAACAAAGCATTTTTACGAGTCAAGACAAACAGAAACTTCAGCAACATAGAAGATAGTGATTATAGGAGTTGAATTATCTATTAGAATAGAAATAACAAAATACTATTTGATATGGGTTTTTCATAAAAGAATCAATTAAAAAAAGAGAGCGAGAAGCATCCAACTGTTATAGTCAAGATTCAGCCTATGTATGCCACATTACCTCTTATGTGGTGCCCAGAGCTATGAGTATCTAATGAGGTATACATTTTATCTCTGTGCTTTCTGTAAGGGTGACGTTTGTTACAGGCCACTGAGAGACTCAATTAATAGTGATCTTTTGCTGTCAATAACCTACTAATGACATGAGCTCCTCCTCAAAAGCATTAGGAGGGCAGATGGCACCATAAGTGACTGATGGCACCTTTGACATGGAACACAAAAATTAAGCAAGAAAATTGACTAACCCAACACGCTAACGGCCTGACAGATATATAGGCAGCCCATTTCAAGGCATAAATAATATTTACTGACATCAGAAGGAATGGCAGAGTAAAGACCTCTAAAAATCCTCTCCTCCATAAAAGCAATGAAGATAGTGACAAAATGGTCAAAATCAACCTTTTCAGAATTCTGAAAATTAACTAAAGGCTTGTAGCAATCTGGGTAGCCTTTATTCAAGGAGAATGGAGGGATCCTGGTAAGAACTGTGAGCTATGAGGTATTTTAAACCTGCCCTTTCCTCTCCTCCCACTCCCCAGTTCTGTGGTAGCCTTGAAAACCAACAGCCTTTAATCATAGTGAAAACCAGCAGCTAGGCAGCCACTGGAGGGGCCAAAAGAGGGTCAGAGCTCCTTCAAAGCCCTATTCTAAGAAAACTGTCATTATCCGATCTGTCTAGTGGTTCTGTGGAAGATTCTACTCACTCAGCTTGCTTATTTAACCTGACCTGGCACTCACACAGTGAAAACAGCCTTTTTCCCAGGGGCATTTGTCAAAAATAATCAGCTGCAATTGTTCAACAACAGGGCTGCCTGGGGCTGTGAATAAGTTGGGGCAAATGATAAACAAACCAAAAAGCTTAACAGGAAAAACTAGGGAATGTGATGTCCAGAGGGGGCTTTGAAAACCCTTGACATATTGTGGGGAATCTACAGGCCACAAGCATACATAGGACTGTGTGTTGTGTGGAGGTTGTACATGTGCTCACTAAAGACCCAAGAAGGCCCTCAGCTCTCACCTCTGGCTCAACCTGAAGTTTCACACAAACAGGAAATAAAGGTAAAGACATAAAGACAAGCACCCTGACTGAGCATTTAAGACATGCTCCAGTATGTTCCTCTGTGGAGAGGGAGAGACTTACAGTTCTAGGCACTTAAGAAAATCTCTACCCATCAGCTGACCACCAAGCTAATCAGATAGAGACTTCACTATCTACACATAACAAAAATACAGACTTTATTGAATTAAATTAAGAAAAGTCACTAAACAGACAATGCTAATAACAATAACAACAACATACCACGGGCGAGCGAGGACTATTTGATATCCAGAGCTTCGACGCTACAGTTAAATATCTAGTTCTCAACAAAAAAATATAAAACATGCAAAACACACAGGGAAAAAAGCAGCCAATAGAAACTGTCCTGGCAAAAGCCCAGACTGTACTTACCAGACAATGACTTCAAATCATCATTTTAAGTATGTTCAAAGAAGAAAAATGTGTATGTTTAAAGAACTAAAAGAAAGCATGAGAATAATGTCTTACCAAATAAAGAATATCAGTACTGAGAAAGAAATTATAAAAAAGGGGGAGATAGAAATTCTGGTAAGAAACGTATAAGAATGGAAATAAAAAATTTACTAGAGAGGCTCAGTGGGAGATCTGAGCAGGCAGAAGAAAAAGTGAGCAAACCTGAAGACAGGTCAATTGAGCTTACTTGGTCTCAAGAAGAGAAAGAAAAAAGAATAAATAAAAATGAACAGTGCCTCAGAAATCTGTGGGATATCATCGAGCATACCAACCACACATAATGTGAATTCCAGAAGGAGGCAGGGGAAAAAAGGCAGAAAGAATATCTGAAAAAATAATGGCAAAAAACCTTCACAACTTTAAAGAAAAATATTACACATTCTAGATGCTCTAGGTAGGATAAACTCAAAGAGATCTACCTCAGGTGTTTCATAATGAACCTGTTGAAAGACAAAGAGAGAATCCTGATAGCAGCAAGAGAGGAGCAACTCGCCATGAACCAGGGATGCCCAATAAGATTAACAGCTGATTTTTCATCAGAAATCACAGAGGCCAGAAGGCAATGGTATGACATAAAAGGGGCTGAAAGAAAAAGACTGTTAATCAAGAATGCTAAATCCAGAGAAGTCATCCCCCCCAAAAAAGAAGAAAAAAATTAAGACATTCTCAGATAAACAAAAACTGAGAGAATATGTTGCTAGCAGACCTATGTTAAAAATACTAAATGAAGTTCTTCGGGCTGAAATGAAAGGACCCTAGACAGTAACTAAAATCCACATGAAAAAGTACAGAGCACCGATAACGAAAACTATACAGATAAATAGAAAAGACAGTATAAATGTGGTTTCTGTTTGTAACACTTGTTTTTTATCTTATCTAATTTAAAAGACAACGGCATAAACTACTAATTAGAAATGTGTTGATGAGGGGCACCTGGGTGGCTCAGTCGGTTAAGTATCTATCCAACTTTTGATTTTGGCTCAGGTCCTGATCTGAGGGTCGTGAGATGGAGTCCCATGTCAGGCTCTGTGCTGAGTGTGGAACCTACTTAAGATTCTCTCTCTCTCCCTCTCCCTCTGTCTCCTGCCCCCCATTCATGCTCTCCCATGCTCGCTCTCTCTCTCTAAGGAAAAAAATAAAAGGAAAAGAAATGTGTTGTTGGGCATATGTTGTATAAAAATATAGTCAGTATGACAACAACAGCACAGAAGGGGAGAGGGAACTGCGGTATACATAAAAGCAAAGTTCTTGTATACTAGTATAAAGTTGGTATTAATTCAAAGTAGACTGCTACAAATTAAGATATTAACTGTAATCTCTAAGGCATCCACTAAGAAAATAACTAACTACACACACACACACGGACATTTATACAGACAAAACAAGGGAATTAAAATGGCACACTAGAGAATGTTTCCCACAAAACAAGGCTGTTGTGGGTTGCACTGTGTCTCAAAAAAGATATATTACAGTCATCATCCCCAGTACCTGTAAATACGATCAGTTGGAAACAGGGTCTTCGTGGGTATCATCAAGTTTAAATGAGGTCAAACTTAAGTAAGGTGGGCCCTAACTCAATGACTGGTCTCCCTGTAAGAAGAGGAAGTGTGGACAGAGACAGAGAGGAGAACACCACATGAAGACTGACAGAGAAATTGCGGTGACGTGTCTACCAGCCAAGGAGTGCTGCGAGAGAGAAACGGGACAGATCCTCAATTCAGAGCCTCCAGAAAGGAACTAAGCCTGCCAACCCTCTGGCTGTGGACCTTTGGCCTCCAAAACTGGGCGAGAATAAATATGTGTTATTTTAAGCGGCCTAGTCTGTGGTACTTTGTTACGTGTACCTTAGGAAACTGACACACAAGCAGTCATGGAAGAAGAGAGGAACAAAACATGGATTTGTTGAGGTAGGAAAAAAAATGAAGGCTGAAAAATATAGTAATACATTAATCAGAAGATTAACGTCTGAAGTTTCAACTGATCACAATGGAGGCTGATATTCCATATGATACTGGATAAGAAGAGTTGATATAAAGCTTGCTTTTTAGATATATTTTAACATGTAATTAGGAAATTCCTTCTCTGTTGCCATTTATTAGATAGACTTATCCACGTTATTTTTCTGTAATCAAACACTGCTTTACATGTAGCAAATTTTTCAGTGATTTTTAAAAACACACAAAAATACATGCTATAAAAGAAAACAGAATAGACTTTCCCCCTAAATTAACGAACAATTAATTCAAAATTACTTTCAACATTACGGTTTGATTTTCTCTGGACCACATGCAGCAACTCTGATACTGAAAATGACTGATTACACATGGACTCTTCATGCCCATTTAATCTACCTGACAGTTTGGCTACATGACATGCAAATAAAGGAGTTATTAACAATAATAATAATTTAAAAACCCTTACGTTTCCAATCTAGGGCACAATCGTTATTTACTATTAAATGACATTACAGAATTTTGAAACCTTAACATTTTCATGCTGATTATTATTGTGGTACGCAAAGGAAGATGTGGGAAAAAGAACAGAAACATTCTGGACCTAGAAGCAACAAACAATTCAGTAGATTAGACATAAATAGAAGCAAACTAAGAAACTGCACATTACTTTCTGAAAAATATGCAGAATGTCACTCTACTATTCTATGAACCATTAACTTCATTACCAACCTTTCTGTTCTACACCATGAATCATCTGAAAATTCCATTACCCACCTGATATAAAATATGAGGATTTCATTTTACTAAATGCTGAATTAGTAAGTGCCTAAGGTAGCCTTTCATAGGCTATCAAAGCAAAGAAATCAATAGAGAAATGATCCTAGAATCAAAAGAAAAGTGTAAAGGAATGACCGTTGATTGCCTTGTGTGTGAGCTGTTCTCTGTGCTTATGAAGGAAAGTCAAAGGCAGCTTTTCTCAATGGTTTGAGCATAAGTGACTTCCTAAATTAATGAGTAAGATAAAGCCCACAGATGGTGTATTGTGGAGTTTGAACTATACTAATTTTGACAGGTGACATGGAAGCCTTCTCAGCTACTCCTGTGAAATTAAGGATTCAGGGGAATGGCAATGTGAAATGCCTTTTAAGATGCAAATTAAACCACACACATATCTAATGCCCTCCTTTATAAACGGAAATATACACAGGAATACAAAAGATGGAATAGGAACATTTGTATGCCACAACTGAAATATGTAAATTTCCAGGCTTTTCAAGTATTCTAGAATATTTTAGAAGTATTCTATAAAGTATTTCATATATATAATTTCCATTATATATAATTCTTAATATATCTAATATATACTATATTACATATTATATATTTAATATATATTATATAAACTTAATATATAATATATATTATATAATTTCTAATATATATGTTCATATATGTACACAAAAGCATTTTGCTTTGTCAAAAGATATCAGACATGGTTCCACATGACAGACAGACATGACAGACATGGTTCCACAGATTTGACCATGGTGTCAGTTTCTTTATAGAGGATTTGCTGGGGACTTCTCTCTATCATCTTGACACATGTTTTATCCCTACGTACTTTTCCTCTCAGGAAATATCCTCTCAGGATATTTATTCTTTTGGGAATAAATATCCACATGTCATTGGATTTCATGAGCAATATTCAAAATTTTAGGCCAATGGCAAGGGGAAAAAAATGATATTAGAAATTGAGAAATACAGACAGCTTTTACTACAAAATGGATTAAAGCATCTTCTGGTAACCAAAAATGATTTAATGATTTTTATTCCCACACTGGGTCTAGACTCCCACCTATGCTATCTGGTAATTCAGAAATGGGAACTGAGAACAGCAGTGAAGTCCACCGTGTACGTCTCTATAAATTATTGATGGCCATATAAATAGAATTTTTAAACAATGCATTTTCCATTGCGCTTCCCAGGAAGACAGAGGTAACCCAATATTTTCAACATGAGGAACACTCATCCACAGAATAGTTCATTTTCCCCTAAAAACTTGGGACAATAAGCATAAATAAAATTCCTGATGAAACCTTTTGAGTCTGTTGGCTGTGAGCGCAGCAACAAAGAGTGATTTGCTGAGATCATGTCCATCTGTTTCTCAGTTCATTTCTTTTCTGGGTCCTAGGGTCTGCATGGAAGCACGAGGCTCCATCACCCAGACGGAATATGACAAACTGAAACTAGAGTAAGAAGCAATAAGCTTCCTATGGAAGTTTTTCTGAGGGGCTGCTGGGTTTGAGAAAAGCTTACACTTCTTGCACGGGGCTGGAGCTCAGAGGCTGGAAGGTGACAAGGGATTAAGGGGGATCCCAGGAATGAACAGGCGGAGATGAAAGGGTCTGAGAAGGCCCTACTGAAGCTTTGCTGATGCGCAGGCCCAGGCGCATCCGAGGCTACAGAACTGTAACGTGGGGAGGAGCCTGCAATCATGCTTATGTGGAGGAGCATTTTAGTTTCATCTTTCGTCATAAGTAGTCAAGTCATTTGGCAAACAGAGCTGGGGCCTCCCCTCCATCCTTCCCTCCCTTCCAGAAGGGCTGCTCCCAGCACTCAGCATTAGGCTCCCAGGAAAGCCTGACACACTTTTTATTATGGATATGAAACCTTTTAGAATTTGATGCAGGCTCCCCCACCCCCTCCATTTTCAGATAGGCGCAAACTTCGGCTTCCACTTTCAGATGTGTCAGGGACCTCTTGATATTCACAAATGCCAGGTTCAGAATGAAGTGCTGAGGAGTATAACTGGCCAGAAAATGGGTGCCAACAGTCAGATCAAATCATACACTGACATCCCAAAGCTAAATATGGATGGCAGAAATAGAAGATTTCTCCTCTCCACTTCCTTGCTTAAAATAAATCATCTAACATGTCCTTCCATTTATCAAAAGGGGGAAATATTTTGTATACAACAGCACAAGTCTATTTGCATATTTCTGTTATTCTGAAAAGTATAAGCCATAAGGAAAAATAATTTTAAGGGCCCCCATGTGAATTATTGACTTGAGTTTGGAAATTCTGTATTGCTTTGACACAACAGAAATACAGCAAGTCCTGAATTTGCTATTATTTTGAAACTATGAGGCAGCTTTTAGAAGTCTGCCAAACCAAACATATTATTAATACTCATAAATTACCATGTGGCATATTTATTGTCCTTTACCCGATAAATTAATTTTGATAAATATCCAATTAGGTTAGAATATAAGATCATTTAAGTGGAAGTAAATATACAAAAATCAAGGGTAGCGGAAAACTATTAGTCATTACAAGATTTCTCAACCAAAAACAGATGCAACATTTTAAATATCACTATTTATGATCAATCTTACATAATATAACATAAATATACTAAATGTAAATCTTGTAAAAAACTACACATTTTAACTGAAGCTAAATAAAACGTAGTATAATATCAATGTGAATAGTATTTTTAGTGATATTTTACAGAGTAATATAAATTGAAAAGTAATTTGATTTGTTCATAACGTGGAATGTAGTTAAATCGTTAATAATAAGCATTTGCGCTCCAGATTAATCAACTTGCCCTCTCTGGACCAGGCTGTAAGTGATGTACTAAAATTCAGATATAATTTTAAGGCATACAGGAATCTTAAGGGAGATAACAGTTATTTTAAATTATTCATAACACAGGGAGAACCAGAATAGCTTAGATAAATAAAATCCATAGATACTTCCTATATCCCTTACCGGTCAACAGCTTTAATATCTTTTCCTTACCAGCCAACCCATAAAATGAAAAACAAGACAAACTGCCTGATTTTAATTTCTCCTCCTTGACCATCCACTGCTGACTCCTCTGATGGGAGATTATAAAAATCAAAATAAAACAAAAGAGTGAAAGCTAAGGAGTGGGAAGGAGAAGAAAGAAGCTAAGAGCCTAGATAATCTATAAATTAAGTAATCATACAGTGAGCTCATTTGCTCAGGTAGTTCTAAAGATACTATCTATCATTATGATATTTTAGCAGGGGAAATAAGTAAAACTCATCCCTTGGATAGATCTTCCCTCACCATCTCGTACCTCTTCACAGAAGTGACTCATAGGTGAGAAACACACGTGACAACCATCCACAAAGTCTTCCAAAACTAGATGTCAGCACAGATATGAAGATACTTCAATGTATATGAGACATTCAGTCAAGGAACAGCTAAACTTCAGAGAAATCACATCATTCCGTACACATTCATTAGGCATGTCATCACAGGCCCTGAACTGCAAAGATGTGACCAAGAGAGCCTCTCCCTAAAAGGTGGCAACAGTTCTGTTCGGTTTACATGTAAACAAGTGATCACAGAGCATGGTGATGAGCGCCCAGAGATATGCTGGACAGAGTCTGACAGAGCACAGAGGGAATCTGGGAGCATTCGGGAAGGCTCTGTGAAAAGATGCAGTGCAGTAGAAAGCATTGTAGAATCAGACAAGATAAGAAACCAGTCCGGGTGCTAACTACTTATGTAATTTGACCAATAATTAAAGCGTTCTAAGATGTGGCTTCTAAATCAATAAAATGAGGAGAATAATATCTCTACAGGTAGCTTATTTTAAGAAGGAAAAGAGATAATGTGTGGAAAGCAATCAGCATGGTTTCTTGAAAATAAGGAGCAGTTGATAAACTGTACTGATGTTATTATTATGCCGTCTTGAAAAAAGGTACCAGTGATCTCTGGTGCCTTAGGACAGGTAGCCACGGTGTCACTGCCACTGGTCTCCAGACGCTGTGTGGGGTTCACAGGTATCGTACTGTCTGAATTAATACCTTAGCTGCGGGCTACCTACAACTAGGAGGGCAACACTAAGCAATGCGGTTCAAGAGTGGTCAAGTTCACCGGCCACATCACCTTCTGTAAAGGTCAGAGGTTCACTCAGGAGGAAGAGGCCAGGGTTATTACCTTAGTAATATCAATAGGAGAGCAAACACAGAGCGAAAATCTCTCTTATCTGCCATGATAGGGGCCATATATTAGTCAACACACGTAGTAGCAAATGGCAGTATGTCTGATTCACTCATTATTACCGATGGTCATCACGTGGTAAGAATGGAAAGAGAAAAAGTTAAAGTAGAAATTTCCCGAGTATGAAAAACCCGCAAATGCAGGAGGCATCACAGAGTACTAAGGGGATGAGAACACGGGGATGCACTGGACGAAGGCATCTTAAGGCTGCTGTATGCCAAGCTAAAGAGTGTATCTTCTTCCTGTGGGTAATGGACAGGTGCTGAAGTCTTTAAGATGAGCTAAGATAGGTTTTAATCCATTGTTTTGTCTATTGTTTCAACCTCATGTCCACATTTAATAAGTACTGCATAAGGTTATACTTATGTTTCTGCAATTCTAGGATGCTTTTCCAAGATACATATACGTAAGTACAAATGTTTGAGGTATCTCTTTGTCAGCTATCTCATCACTTAAAATGAATCTCAAATTATTTTTTTAAGGCAGCAGTATGTTAAAATTAGGGTTTGTAGATGTTCCAAACAACACTTGACTTCTTGCCTGCCTGTTAAGGATTAAGAATTCTCCCTCCCTCCCTTTTATTCACTACACATTTATTCAACCTCTACTACATAAAGTGCCACACATAATGCTAGACTCTTTTTTTAAGTAGGCTCCATGCCCAATGTGGAGCTTGAACTCATGACCCTGAGATCAAGAGTGACATGCTCCACTGACTGAGCCAGCCAGGAGCCCCTAGATGCATGATAAAACCTTAAAAGTACATCCTATGTTAACTATAATATGCATCTTCTGTTCCTATGGAGATTTAATAAATAGGAGTATCAACAGATCTATTTTTCCACATTGTACTTTTAAATAATGACAGAAACTTTGATATTTTCCTTTAAATGATTTCCCCTTTGTAGAAAACCTGGGTGGCTCAATGGGTTAAGCATCTGACTTTTGACTTCAGTTCAGGTCATGATCTCAGAGTTGTGAGATCGAGTCCCGTGTCGGGCTCCAGGCTGGGTGTGGAGCCTGCTTAAGATTCTCTCTCTCCCTCTGTGGCCCCCACCACTCTTTTACTCTCTCTCTCTCTCTCAAAAAAAAAAAAAATTCCCCTTTAAGCTGTTCAATTAAATACATACACACATACACAAGCAAGCAAGCTGGTAAAAGGGTTTTAAGAAAGACTGCAAGAGTCAGGTGAATGTGAAGTAAACAGAACAAGGAAAAGAAAGGGAAGGAAAAGAGCCCAGAGAAGTGCTCTCTAATTAAAGTCTGAAGCATGAAGCATCTTCCAGAAACCTAAGAAGGCATGGTCCTACCAATACAATTATCAAGGAACCCTCACTGCGAGGGTATTAAAGCATCAAAGTAGTTATTGTAAGAGTGGGTTCCTTCTATCCCCACAGTTTAAAAGACATCACCACCTGTCATTCACCTGTGTTATTTTTGTTTTGTTTTGATTTTTTTCTCCTGTTTTCTTTTTTCTTCTTATTGGTGAACTCTCTCCAGCACTCTTTAGATTAGTCAGGTAATTTCAGTAGAGTGCCCTAGGCTTAGCGAGAGGAAAATGGGGAAGCACAATGCATTGGTGGGCACAGGCTGAGGCTCAACAGGGTTGGGCTCCCTTCTCTGATGTCCTGTTTCACACGGGGGAGCCGGGGAAGCCTCTGCAGCTCAGTTCCCTTTCCTGTTACACAATGAATGGTGTGTCTGGGGGACATGGCAAGCTCTGGGCTCTCCCACTCAGAGGAGAATGCGAAGAACCGCCGAGGCCAAGGTATGAAGGTCTTGTCCAAGCATCAAAGGAAGACTCTTCAAGCTCTTCCTTTCAGATGGCACGAGTCTTTTCCTCTTGCATACCTTGGCTTCTTTCTTTCGTTTGCTCTGTTCTCCTTTGGATTGCCTTCTCCCTTGGTGTGGGTATGACAGGGCTGGATGATTCCCAGCTTCTCTACAGCAGAGAAGTGAGTGCCTTTCTTTGGGACAAACTCTCACCCTTGAAGTTCATTTAGTTTGTCATCTTCCACAGCCTCTCCTGACCAGAATGTTAAGACTTGGAAGGTCGAGGCTATAGAGTGGGCTCTGTAATTTATTTTTCAAAGAAGGCCCTTCCTTTATCCATTCTTGATTCACTCATTTACTGAAATGTAATGAGTGAATGGGTAGGGTACACCCAGAGATGGAAATGACAAGGTCCTTGCCTTGTAAAGATGACAATGGAGGAGGGAAGGCCAACATTACAGATATCTGACAACGAGAGTTTTAAAAGGGTAACATCATGACAATCAGAACTTGTTATCACTCCAACCACAATCTATGAACTAAACAGCTGGTGTTTTTCCAGGTAAAGTGTAAAGTTATGTTTAGCAACTTCTGCTGATTTTCAGAGCTCTCCTGGAGCATGCATTTGGAGGTCAACAACTCCCCCACTACTTTAGATACTGAGCAGAAGGATTTGCTATAAATGCAGCATTCGCTTCTGTAACCTTGCAATTAACTGAAGTGCTGAATTTATTCCAAGAGGTACTTTATTCAGTCATCTCAGAGTCTATGCATGATCTTCCCCCTTACGTTTACTCCCTACTTGAACTTTGCTGATTCTAGTACTATGGTTCCCTTGGTCCTCGATGAGATTTTTTTCAAACCACACATCTAGCATATCGCCTGGTGGATGCCCACCTTTACTTCAAATGCAGCAGGACTTACCATATTTGATTTTTACAGAGAAGTCACTTGCTTTTTTGAAGTGTTGGGTCAAAGGGTTACGTATAAATTGACATACGTGCAACTTATTTTTCAATAGCAAATCTTAACTGTCCCCACTGTCCAAAGTACTAAAGTTAACCTATTAATTATATACCTTTACTAAAAAGATCTGGCTAGAGAATATGTGAAAAACAAAACTGAAACTGCTGAATTTCTTCACTGTATATTTATAATTAACAATCAGACTGCTACCGAATCTGTTTTCAGAATTTCTAAAATACACTGCTGATATGAGGGAGGCTTTTCAGCACAACTTCAACAAATACAGGCCTCAAATCAAATCAACAAAAACAATCTTTGCAACTGTTGACTTTTCATTGGGATTTGTGCATTAAATTTTAGCAGCTATGCTTGCTTTTAGATTTGGGAATGTTTTTTTCCTGCACAAAGTAACTGTAAAGAACACAACTGATAAAAATGTAAGTGCCTCTTTCTACACTTTGTACATGATTTTCAAACAGCAGTTATTAGTTTTCTTATCCATTAACTATGGGTCCAATGTAATTATTTTATTCCTCAAACAGCTGTCATGGATCCTGGCATGCACTTTTTCATTTAAATATCCCTATTTCTTGCTCATATTTACTGTGGCAATTGTCATCCAATGCCAGATATTTGTACACATACCCATTTTTCTAGTTTCATGGTAAGCTCCTTGAGGGTAAGTACCTGACCCGGGGAAGGGATACAAATGAGACCAGGCATCTCCCATTGCCACAACCCCTTCGTGTTCACAGTGACCACAAGAGAATCAAGGAGAGGAATACCAAGCTCTGTAGGAATACCTAGAGAGCTAGGATTGCACTTCATCCCTAACTGTCTCCAGACAAAGGGAGGAGATTTAAAATATCCTCAAACTTACAGCCCAGTATCCTTACTGATAGGGCTCATAGCAGTTCGGATAACGTGCTCACAACCGGTTGCAAAATTAATGCAATGTCTTAGCATGCCTAAACTAGACTAGACCAGGTACTGAGTAAAGGAACTGAGGCAAATTTATGCAAAGGGAGTCTGAGGGGCTGCAAAGAAGAAACAAAGAACTGTGACGAGATGGCATGCGCTAGAAAATCCAAGCAACGTTAACTGAGAGCAAGCAAAAACAAGATGTGCAGACTGACGGAAGAGGATTTGAAATTCTCCACTTATTCTTAGTAACATGGGACCACAATAAATAAATAAATAAAGTGCAAGAGGTTTTAAATGTAATCCGTGTGCTGAGGCTGAGGCTGCCACATTGTCTTGGACTGGTTCGTGTCTGTGTCAGCAGGGAAATGGGGTGCTTTTCCTTACCTCCAGATGCTCTAAAATATAGGGTGGATTTGTCATGCCAAGCCTCAGCATTGCTCCCTCAGGAATCACTTCAACCAGTTGCCACAGCAGTGCGGGGAGATTGGTGCCAATGTCCCTGCCGTAAGCCCCTGTGTCTTCACTGGTCAACCATATCTCACAAACACCCTCTGTGAATCAAAGGAGATAATTAACAAATCTGTTGCAGAGCTGTTTCCCTCATCATACAGCTGTTCACTCTTTTTAATGCAGTATTACTCAACACCATTATGCAGGCAGTCTGGGTATTCAATTGCAGAAAAAAAGCAGCTTATCCCATGGTGGCACTGGGTTATTAAGTTCATTTTATGAACACCAGAGAGTTACAACAATGCTGTAAATTATCGGTGAGTTCTATGGAGTGATTAACATTCACAGCCAATCAGTTCAACCGTGCTTCCTCCAAAGCACTTTGATCAGGACTAAAGCGACAATCCCATCACAATGAATACCTATTTTATTGAGCACCGTAAGCCTTGGAACTGAAACAGTCACTGAACAGAATAGGTACCATCAGGAGTTAACTCACTAATCAGTCTGTCAACAACCCAAAGAAAAATGTCAAGTGTAGTTAAGGTTTAACTCACAAATTATTAATTATGAGGTACCCATTTCTCCTGCGGTAACTATTCTAATTTGTTTTCTTTATTCAATTAAGAGTAGAGTGCTCTGTATTGCTGCACTTAAGGAAGTTGGCTGCTGTATAAACTAAGTATTTGTGCCGAGAAGCTGTTTACTGACAGCTTGCATCCTATTTTCCATCCATCAGACTTTAGGAGAATGTCTGTATGTTTTGTTGTTATTGTTATTATAAGGAATCCTGACTTCAAATATTATGGCCTGCAATAACATCCTTCCAAAAATCAGAAAGAAATATGTCTGGATAATCTAGTATTATTTAAAATGAATAAAAGAGAGTTAGCAAGAGCCACCCAGGTTTTCAGAACCTTTCTGAAAGCATATTCGATTAAAGGATTAGCCTGTTTTAAAAGGCCAAATGATTCACACAAAGCTAAGACCAACAATCAAATAGCCCTGTGAGATTTGTTCATGCTGAAGTGATTTGTTGCTTCAGAAGAACCTCAGCACACACACCAGGCCCACAAAAACGACAGCCTGACCCGAAAGTATACTTTTCTAGAAAGAGTCTTCAAATTATAATTTTAAATTGTCTTTAGTTGATGGAAGAGAAGAATTTTAAAAATACATTTAAAGAGTCTTAGCCAAGAGAGACAACAAATAAAACATGTGGCTTTTGGTGAATGTGAACTTAAAAACTTACAGAAAAGAGAAGCGAAAAGTAAAGGCCTTTACTCTCTTTAATGCCTTCCACAGAGGTGGAAAAATATACATGAAGCTGAGATCTCCAATAACTATTCTTTCCTCTAGAATAAGAGATATATTTACTTTCCCAAAAACCAGCCAAACCACATAACAACATGTTTCACTTTTCCCTACGGGTCTATCTTTCTGAGACATGCACATCCTCACACACACCCATACAACACAGAAAATACGAGGATAGGAATAAAATTTTAGTTTCCTGAAATTAAAGAATAACTTAGCATAGAGAACTGGAGGTATCAAAAAAAAAAAAAAAAAAAAAAAACCCAGCCCTATTTAAAAAGTTGGAGATGTTTTCAGTATCTGCAAATCATCAGTGCTACGAATATATGGGTTTTCTTTATTTCAATTAAACATGTAGTTCCAGAAATCAATAAAAATTTGCTTAGTTTTAATCATTTAATAAAAAGTTTTCTCTTCAAAAGAAATAGTCTGCCATGTTCATAGGTTACCTTTGTAGTCTGACAATTTTATAAATACTCTCCGTACATGGAGTAAATATTTTTCTATTTTAAAAAGAAGGGTTGCAATTAGTGGTATCATCTTTATTTGAATATCACATATACCATCATACAGTGGACTCCTACAACCTTTTTTGGGGGGGGGGGTGTTTTTAAACTTATCACAAAATCCACTCCAGGAAAAGAGACGGCTAAAGTAACAACATATATGGATTTTAAAACACTCTGAAAGAGGTTATAAAAACAGGACATTATCCATGATTTTCCAGTTACTGGCACTTGAGCAACACAATATGAATATTTTAAAATGAACAGAATAATTTTAATTTATAATTTTTCCATCCAAATGGTTCCATGTTACGCCTTCTGTAGAGAGAGCGAGTTCCTGGAACAGTGCCTTGCTGTTGCTAGATGAATATAGAAGGGGGAAGATCACTATGAATAGGAATGGAGATAACATCCATGCAGAAAACCATGGATAGGTGGGGACCAATAGCCCCCTGGTGGGCTGAAACTTCAAATTAAATCACATAAAGAGGAAGCAGCTGTAACACTAAATCAGCAACAACAGGAATAATGGTCTTGATGTCTCCAAGATCAAGGCTGCTAAAATGCTCTATATAATAGCAACCTGGGTTAAAACACAATGAAATGAGAGCACATGTGCAAAATGTGAAATCCCAGGACTTTCGGAGAATTGGGCCTTGCCAATTCTATCCCCTAATTTGTCAGAGATGGTTTTGCTCTTAATCAATGTGAGAAAGTCAGATTTTGCAAGGTTCTATCTCAAGAATTCCAATGAGTTCTGATCCTTCAAGTCGTTAGGATATAGAAAGTCATTTCATACAAACGGTGAAGCTAAATGCAGAATCCCCATCCTGACATCCTTTTCTCTGGGAAGTCCTGTGATTACTCACTGTGCAAGCAGTTCCTGTCAGGTCAGCTTGCATATGAATTCACCAGGGAAAGTGAAGGCTGCAGTCTGTGATCACTAATGGAGACTGGGACACACGCATGCTTCTAGCTGCACACTTAATTGGCTATACTTATGGACAGAAGGGCTTGCCTAAACAGCTTCCCTCCTTAAGGACTTCAGTTATGAGCTATACTCCTTTGCACATTCATTTCTTTATTGGTCTATCAAACATTTATTAAGCCCTTACCTACTATGTGCCCTGCATCAATTCCAGCTCATGACAGATATGGATTCATCATTAAGCTTCTGTGAGCTCACACTGGCTATTATCCAGGAGCTGGCAACGGGACATTAACAGACACCCTGGGAACTTCACATACATCCCTATCAGTGGTGGTGGAGGCGGAGGGGGTGGGGACTGGAGAACACAGCCTCAGAAACCAGAATGAGAGGCGAGCTGGGCTGGCTCAGAGTGAGGATGATGTCAGCTACAATGAGATAGGCCCAGTCTGCACTCCAACGTGGACTTTGATGAATACGTGTCAGAAAAACAAACACACAAAAATAAAAAAGAGACGCAAGCAGGAAGAACTGAGATAAGAGTAGTGAATGCTCAGTAAAAACTCCCAGGCCTGTAAAAATAAATACGTGCAAAAAAAGAAAGTAGGAGGTGGAAAAGTGGGAGACAGAAATTAGCTTTTTATAAGCATTGGAGGAAAGATTTCACTTTTTCCATCTGATCTGATTTTTTTCATCCATCTGATTTTTGTTTGTTTTCCTGAAATTGTCCATTTTGCCTTTTCTAATGAACATAAGGTTCATCAAATCATCTACCTTCCTTTTGTTGTTGTTAATTCTGGTGAAAAGATGGGCAAATACTAGGAAGGAATGAAATGCATCTTACCAGGGAAAATCCTCTAAACAGTTCAATTATTCGAATCCATTCTCATTTTACCCAAGTAATTACAGATCGGCCTATACTTGAAACACATGGTATTTTTTCCCCAAATGGAGAACAACCTCCACAGCTGGACTCTGGTCTCTGCTCCACAGTAATTTGAGAGGACAGAGGACAGAAAAAGGAGAAGACATAAAAGGTTCACAATAAAAGATAATATCCTCAAATAAAAGAGTCTCACAACAAAGAAAATCCTTTTTGAAAAATCAAACTTTGCCAAAACTCAATTTCAAAAGCTTAGGACTCACTGTAACTTGTCCTATCTAGGGGCTTCACTTCAACAGATGAAAATGTGGGCAAAAACTGATTTCATCTAATCAGAGAACTGACTTTTTCCTCCAGTGGCTCTTGCTTCATCGTTTGGAAAATTTCTACCATACTAAGGTGATTCATTTATTCCACTGGGAGTAGAGTCTCTAAAAGTAAGGATTACAAAAACAGGAAAACTGTAAACAGTGATTAATGGGATCGAAAGTTTAAGAGGACCAGATAGCCAGAAAATCTTTATCCATGACACAGAATAAAAAAGTCACCTCAAAATCTGCTAAGTCTTTCTTCCTCAGAACATGCTTGCTCTCCTCTTATCCTTCTCTCTTGCTCCTTTCATTCCTGCCCTTGCCCTCCCCTTCCTTCTCTTTCTCCACCATCCCATTCCAGCATTCAATCTCCATCTTCCTCAAAGGCCAATAAGGAATATGAATTAAACATACATTATGTTGTATTTATTTAATATGCATTCAATTCTCTGCTCTTAATTCCTGATGCTCTCTTTTAAGGGTGACAAGGGCACATTAATTAGATTTTTATGGGTTTTTGTTTTTTCTTAAAAAAAAAACACTTAGAAAATTCACAAATAACTATGACTCTTATTACGCATTTGAAGAGTCATGAAAATTTCGTCAATGGTGATGCTTTTAAGTAATAATATATATATAGACAGTCCTCCACCTAATTAATCTATTCACTTAATAGGGAATTAGACAATATATCTTCTTCGGTCCCTCCTAATCCTATTATTGGATGCTCAAGAGTTTTATAAAAAACTCTTTTCAATTAAAAAAAAAAAACAACCCTAAAGTGACAATATTATTAAAGATAGCATCATAACAGGACCAACCATGGCTATCCTGGATAAAACAATGACATACCACCGATAAAGACAAGTATTAATTACCTAATTCTTCAACTATAACATTTATACTATTTTTGCAAACTAACAAAAGTTACCAGAGGCATGAAGGTGTTTTTTTGCTAACTTTTTATTTTGAACAATGTTACATTTATAGAAAAATATCAACAGTAGTACACCTAATACCCATATCTCCTTCACTCAGACTCCGGAACAACAGTTTGCCACATTTGTGAGTGCACTCACTCTCTCTCTCTCTCTCCATACGGATAAGCACACATGGTTGTTTTTTTTTTGTTTTTTTCCGAGAATTGGTTGCAGACATTGTGACACTTTAAATCTAGATATGTCAGCACGTACCTTCCAAGACCAAGAACATTCTCTCTCATAACCATAATACAATCACTGCCCTTGGCAAACCTAACACTGGACATCACTCTCACTGCAGCCAAACTGAATTTCCTGCTGCAAGTCCTGCAGCACAGGACTCTGTGCTTTGGCATATGCTCTTCCCTCTAAAATGTCTTCCACTCTTCTTTGCATCATGAATACAAATTAAGGGAAATTTTCTTGACCATCCAGACTAATTTAGATGCTCCTCTTCTGTGCTCCCAAGCATCTTGTGTAATATTTTGTATCACAATGCATTATAGTTAGTGGTTTGTTTCTTTCCCCTGATACGATATAAGCATCCCCAGGCAGGTGCCAAAACCTTACTAATACATATATGCCTAAGAATTACTACACTGCATAACACACAGGAAGCACTCAATAAATTTTTTGGTTCCATATACATGCGGATGTACATAGAGTGTGTGGACAGGAGTATACTAGGTTCTGTATTAGGCAGCAAGGAAATAACAAATTAAATTTTCTTTGGACAATATGGAAATGCAGCTTGAATGTGGCCAAGTGTGTTGCATGGGCTCTTAAATTCTCCATAAGCTTAGCAGTCTTGCTTAAAGTTCCCTATTACCCGATAGTGATAGCTGGATAGCACAGCAAGTAAATACAAACTTTTTTTTTTTTTTAATTTAAAAGTAAGATTTTCCACTTATAGGTAAGTTCGGATAGATCAATTATCCACAAGACAATTAAACTTTAAAATTAGCATTTTTATTGCTTTAATATCAAGAGTTAGCAGAGTATTTGAGAGCATCCTGTCCTCTGTGATCACAGCACTACACGGAAAAGAAGCTGTTGACATAAATTGATCATGTTGTCGCTAAACAAAAGCAACCTGTTTAATTTATTTCTTTTGAAAGGTCATAATCAGAGAGAATACTGTTTATTTTCATACTTCTACAAGAATCTGGAAATAATGGAAAGCTAAAAACAAACTAAACACCACAAAAGGATGACATACTTTCTGAAAACAAGGCATCTGACTCCCCAGGCTCCAAAATCGGCAATAAGCCTCAACGAGGCAGATTGAGTTCATCCTCTTAATCCCACAGTGTGTTTTATGCCATATATGGTCTTTTCTAATACCCCTAGAGAGGATACAGACAGCAGTGTCTATGAATGGGCCCTCTGGTATTTTAACAGGATATGTGGGAAGATGTTATATTGTCTTTAAAAAAATAACAAGAGCCTCAACTTCCAGAAGTCCAAATATTACAGATACAAAAGGAAGTCGGAAGAGGGAAAAAAGAAAGGAACAAGATGCCTACAACACAGTACCTTGTGTTCAGAAAAAGATTAGTATCAGGTGATCATGGGGATGGATAAAAATTGCTCTGGATTCCAAGACTAAGTTAAAGAGTTACAGAATAGTTTAGAGCATAAAGGAAACTAAAGAAGCAAAGCATTTTGTATTACTTGGGCCAATGAACCCAATTACAGAATGAAGGACAAATAGAACTTAAATTTTAAAAGGACAGAATATCTTTACGACTGATGTTTTATGGTCCTAAAAGGTCTTTCTCAAAAGTGAACTCCACCAAATCTATAGTCAAATAGGACCAGAAATTCTGCAGTTACCATTAGGGAAATTTGACTTTGAATATAAAACTTAAAAATTAATAATTTCAAATGCTTAAACAGCAGGTACAGTTTTCCACTTTCTATTACATTCTTATATTCAGTTTGAAGGTGCAGCAGGTGGACAGCTTAGGTGTCCTAATACAAATAAAGCAACATCCATCCATCCATTCATCGCTCATTCTTCATCTAGCAAGTATCTGTTGAGCATTATAATGTGCCAGACACTGTGCTAGATCTTAAATGAAATTTATTCATGTGAGGTATACAATAAACTAAAAGATGAATAATATACTGTCAAGTATAAGTAAGTGCTATAAAATGTTTAAAAGAAGGATAAAGAATGAGCGATAAAGTGGTTGGGTCAGGACGTTGTTATTTTTGACGAGGAGTAGCTGAGGAAGACTCGGGATGACACGAACCCTGAATGAACCAAGGCGTTAAGTGCACCATGTGCATTTAGCTGCAGGCAGGGCACTTGCAGCAGAGGAAATTAAGATCCAGCATCAGCATGTTTATCGTTCCCAAGCAACCACAACGAGGTCAGTGTGGCTGGGGTGAAGTGGTGGAAGAGAGGAATTTGTGGTGAAAAAGAATTATAAGATGGGAGCCAGTGGGGGCATAAGTGGTTGCAGGAGGTTCAAGCTCACCAAGCAGAGCTAAGGGAACAAAAATTACATGCTGATAACCTATTCACTGTCATAGGCAATGAATATGCAACATGTATATTATACTTGCTAGTGAAAGCTCTCAATAACTCTGTGCTTTAAGATATTTTCGTGTTTAAGCTCATGAATATTCGGTGCCATTTCAGAATTCTCAAATCACTATATTTGGTATATAAGTAGAAACAGGAAAAGGAGTAACAGATAATGTCAATGTCCAGTCTGTCTAAAAAAATTACTTTCTTTTGCTCTTTTTTTAGAGGGACTATTATAATTGACCAAAATGCCTGAAATCAGACTCACAAAATTAAATAGAAACAAGTAAAAGGAACCTGAGACCAGTAACACATTTATGCCATCTAGTTGGCAGCACCTAGAGGGAAAGGAGGGAAAGGAGGTGGTGGTGATCTTTTATCTATTCTGTTTCATCTCCCTTCAACAGAGCCTAAGGATGACTAAGGAGCCCCCAGCTTCTCACTTCACATCATTTAAGTTGACATCCAACAAACCAACATTTGCCACAAACTCAGACAATCTTCAGAGTTTGAACCACTGCTACAATTTCAGAAGGAAGGACAAATAAGAACAAGTAAAAAAATCCTTTCTTATGAGGCAGGAAAAGGAAAGGAAAAATTCGTTTTTCCTTCATTAAAGAAAAAAACAGGCTCATCCTCAAGAACCTACTACCCGCACACCAAGTAACTATAGTGATAAATAGCATAATTCAGGTCAGATTGGCTCTTTTTAGCTATCATACTTTGGCAACTGACCAAAAAGAGGGTTAAAATATTCCTGTAAATGTTTAAGTGTGCCCTTTTCAGGTCTGATGTTACGGAAATCTGAAGATATTTTTTTTTCTGGTGAATAAAAAGTAAAAAAAAAGGGGGGTCGGGTGGTGAGCACTGTCCCTACATAATGAAAGAGTAAGGTGCAACTCTAAGACAAAAAAATATTTAAAAGTTTGGAAGGTCTATGGAGAAGCAGGTAGTTGTGCCCTAAGGAAAAAAGAATAATCAGATAGGAAGGTCTGATACATACCCCACATATCAAAGATTTAATGATCAGCTATCTTTTCAATTTAAAATTTCTAAAAAGAAAGCACTATAAACACTTGCAGGTGGTATTAATGAAAGGTGATTTTACCATCCATTATAGTAAAATAACATATATACCAATAACCAACTCTATAACTTGACCAAGCTATGCTAATCAAAATTATATCTACTGGGTGCCTGGGTGGCTCAGTCGTTAAGCATCTGCCTTCAGCTCAGGTCATGATCCCAGGGTGCTGGGATTGAGTCCCACATCGGGCTCCCTGCTCGGCGGGAAGCCTGCTTCTCCCTCTCACACTCCCCCTGCTTGTGTTCCCTCTCTCACTCTCTCTCTGTCAAATAAACAAATAAAATCTTTTAAAAAAAATTATATCTACTGATGGTGTTTCAGTGGAGGAATGTATAATATCCAGTATAAATTGTGAACTCTGGTCATACTGATGACAACACAAAATTTTAACTAAAAGGAAACACAGTGAGGACTTCCATTTCTACACACGAAGGATTAACTGTTACAGGAATTGCCTCAATGCTATAAACAACTAGAAAATTTGACAACGTGTATGAAATAACAATCATCAGACAAGTAATAACAGGTAGTGCAGGCCTGTGATTTTTGAAAGAAGCAGACAAGGTTAGTCCTATGATTACCCATCTTACTTCCTAAAGGCATTTTCTAAGCCACAGTGCGGAAAAGGGGAAAGCAAACAGAGCCCACTGATCTTGCTGAGTTTAGAAGAAAGAGACTGAAACTCAGAAAGCTGCAGTACACTGGGTTAAATATTATAGAAGAAAGAGTTGCAGAGAGATGGAGCTCCAAAGATCAGCTGAGGGCTCCCCTCAAGTTTTTGGCTGAATACTATCTGGACATGCATGAGAAGAAACTAAATCCCAAGGCTGGTTTGAAAGCATCACAGCGAAGCAGTGGGCCACACAAGTCTTAGAAGTCACGGAGGACCAGGAATGATTTGCGTTCCTAGAAGCCAACAGAAAGATCTTAGAATACATGACTGACCAGATAGAGTCCTTAGAAGGCTATTTTGCCTTAATAGTTGAGAAAAATTTGTGTTAAACTAGAACCTGCTCTGGGCCTATACTAACAAACCTTAAAAGAAAGCCTCAAAAGATCAAAGTAATTTCAAATAACTTAACTCTGTGAAAGAACAAAGTCCAAAACTTTTTAAAGGAAAACAACAAAATCCAATGTTCAACAACATGAAATTTAAAATGCCTAGCATCCAAACAAAAATTATCAGGCATGCAGACAGGAAAGAAAACACTATGTTTAAAATCAGGAAAAACATCAATCAATAGGAACAGAGTCATAAATTACAGAGATGATGAGATTAGGAGACAAGGACACTAAAACAGCTATTGTAAATGTGGTCCATATGCTCGGAAAATGTTCACATTATGAGAAAAGAAATAGAAGATATGAGAAAAAGACCCTATTGAAATTTCTAGAGATAAAGTTGAAGACCTAGTGACATAAACTATCCAAAATGAAGCAGAGAGAGAAAGAATGGAGAGTAAGAATGAACAGAGCAGAATCACACCAAACCAAATCACACAACACACATAATTAGATTCCCTGAAATAATGGCTGAATTATTTCCAAATTTGGTGAAATGTATAAGCCACAAATTCAAGAAACTCAATCAATCACAGTAAAATAAACATAAAGAGAAGCACACCAAAGTTCATTATAAACAAATTGCTTAAAAAAAAAAAAAAGAGCAACATAAAGAAAATTTAAAAGCTGTTGAGGATGAAGGGGGTGAGGAAGACACTGCACAGAGGCACAAACACAGGAGAGAAAACTTCTTGTCAGCCAATGTGCAAACCAGAATGCAATGGAGAGACATCCTCAAAACTCTGAAAAACTACACTAGGATTTTGTATTCAATGAAAATACAACAACAACAAAAAGCTATTAATATGAGGGCAAAATAAAGACTGCAGACAAAGCTGAGGGAATTCATTACCAGCAGACCACTAGTCTAAAGAGTAAGAAAAAAAGATCTTTAAGCAGAAAAGAAATGATTCCAGATGGAAAGAAAAGCACCAGAAAATACACAAAGGAAAGAACAGTACCAGAAATTGGTAAATTTGTGGGTACACAGAAAAGCTATTTTTCTCACTTTTTATCAGTTCAAAATACAATTGACTGTTTAAAGCAAAAATAACACCAATATATTGTGGGGTCTATAAGCAAAAAAAAAAACAAAAACAATAATACAAAAAGGAGAAGGAAGGAGGAAATGGAAGTGTACAGTAATAAGGTTCTTATGCTATAGTGAAAGAGTGACATATTGTTTAAAGGTTGACTGGGATAAGTTAAATGTGTATATCTGAACCCTTGAGCAACCCACGATCAATCAATCAATCAGTCAAATAGAGGTATAGCTTACAAGGCATTAGTGGAGATAAAATGGAATCATAATACACAATCCAGAAGAAGACAGGAAAAATAGAAAGAAGAAATGATGGGAATTATAATGAACTATTGATGGAATCGTTGGAAAGATACACACAGCAGGCTTCAATATTATCTTTATTTTTTTTAAAGTCTGAATTAAATATGATAAAATGTTAAAAATAATTTTTTAAACTGAGTTAGCTTCTAATTAATTGTGTTTTATATATTTTTGAAATGTTTTATAATTTAAAATGTGAACGAGTATTAGTTCCTGTGATTAAATAAACATTAGTAAAGTCCATCTTTTTTTTTCTGTTTCATAAAACACTTGAAAGAAGATAAATCAACCAACGAAGTCAGTGTGTTTTAATTTAAGTGGTTATATAAGCATAATTAAGTGCAATGACCTTTATTAAATTCTACTATGTGAGGCTAATTTAGATAGCTAATATTCAGTATTTAAAAATAGAATGTTAACTCTCCTCTGGCCTAAGGGGAAAATGTGAATGCCATTTAAAGATAACTACCTCACAGGGGTAAAAATGATAATTTCTTACTTCTCCACTTTTCAAAGAAAGATAAAATACAGTTGTTTGGTGACACGGAGGAGAACAACAAACCAATACTCCACTGACCTCATCTTTTTCCTTGCCCCAATTATTCCAATTCAGGGCCCTCCAGTTCGTATCCAGATATGATGTAAGACTTTCATAATTCTATACTTCAGAGTGAATTAAGGTCACTTTTCTCTCTTCATGATCTATCAACTGGCCACTCACTGAAAACAGATTCCATTAGATCTTTTTTGTTTTGGGTAGTATGCCTAACACCGTGCATACCAGGGTAACTGATGGATGTATTTGAGTAAAAAACACAAAAATGATTGTAAAAATCACAATTGTCTAGTTAGAAAATGCAAGACTTTATCCACTTTATTTTATAAACAAAGACTCCGAAGATCAGAAAGATTAAGTGGACTTACCGAAAGTTATACAATAACCAGGAATAATAATAATAATAATAATAATAATAATAATAATAATAGCAGGGCAGGAATAAGAATTAATCTCTTAACTTCCAAGGAAGGAACTCGAACATAATACTTTTTATGCCAATTCATTGACTCAAAGACAACCTCTATACAACTTTGACTGTAATTATGGCAACGTGACAAGTACCAACTAAAATCTCAAAAGAAAGCAAGCTTTAGCAGCATTAGAAATAAGAAATGGCTGAAGAAAACCAAAACAATGCATAAATAACGAGATGCATTAAGAGTATAAGGCTGCACTAACCAATATGACAGCCATCAGTGTATGCGGCTAAGGAGCGCTTAAAACATAATTAGTCCAAACTGACCTGTGCTGTAAGTGTACAAATGCTGAAGATGCAGTATGAAAAAAGAATGTAAATATTAAGAATTTTCATATTGACTATAAGTTGAAATGGTTACATATGCATACACTAGGTTAATTAAAATATCTTCTAAAATAGGGGCGCCTGGGTGGCTCAGTCGGTTAAGCGACTGCCTTCGGCTCAGGTCATGATCCCGGAGTCCCGGGATCGAGTCCCGCATCGGGCTCCCTGCTCGGCGGGGAGTCTGCTTCTCCCTCTGACCTTCCTCCCTCTCATGCTCTCTGTCTCTCATTTTCTCTCTCAAATAAATAAATAAAATCTTAAAAAAAAAAAATCTTCTAAAATAAATTTAACCTCTATCTTCCAACGTTTCTTCACATGGCTACTAGAAAGTTTTAAATTATATACATGGCTCACATTACATTTTGATTGGACAGCACTGTTATAGACTATAGAACTGTCTACAATGAAGAATTGAAAGAATTAATATGAACTTTATTAACAAATTATACTTTCTCCGAAATAATCAAGAAAAACTAAATTCTTCAGTTAAATAACCTGATAGATATAAGATGCTATACCTTATATATTTTATACTTCATTTACATATGCTTGTTTCTATCTACTTGATTGTGTTGCTGTATTTTAAGAAAACTACAAAATATTAAAGTTAATAAATAAAAAATGACATTAAGAAACTCTCAATTCTGCAACCATTTTGTGTCATCATGTTTGAAGTCATCTTTGACTCGCACATTTTATATAGTTCACAATATTAAAAAAAAATACCAAGATCATTAATCTATTGAAAACTATACTTAGGGGCGGGGCGCCTGGGTGGCTCAGTCGTTGAGCATCTGCCTTCAGCTCAGGTCATGGTCCCAGGGTCCTGGGATCGAGCCCCACATCGGGCTCCCTGCTCCGCGGGAAGCCTGCTTCTCCCTCTCTCACTCCCCCTCCTTGTGTTCCCTCTCTTGCTGTGTCTCTGTCAAATAAATAAATCTTAAAAAAAAAAAAAAAAAAAAAAAAAAAACTACACTTAGGGGCGCCTGTGCAGCTCCTTCGGTTAAGTGTCCACCTCAGGTCTTGATCTCAGGGTCTTGAGTTCAAGCCCTGCACTGGGCTCCACACTGGGTGTGGAGCCTACTTCAAAAACAAACACACAAAAAGCTACACTTAAAAAGTTTCCTGAATCCTTAATTCATCACTACCAAAATATATGTTCAATAATGTAGTTTTTATGCAAATAGCATTCCCAAGCATGAGATATTCAAAGATCTACAAATTGCCTCCAACAGTAAACCATTATTTATCTTATAACTTTAAAATGAGAAAACAAACATAGAAAATGGGTAAGATATGTAACCGGTCTACTGTTAACCGGGGCATGAGCTGAACAGGAAACTTTTTAAAAGCTCCCAATTTACAAGTCTGATTTACACAACTCTTCTTCTCTGAGAAAAAAGGAAGTATCATAACCAAACCACTTATACTAACTTAATAAAAACTAACATTTACTACCCCCCAGTAGCCCTCCATGAAACCGTTACAAAGAAACTCTCCACCTTTCCCTCCATTCCTCCAACCTACCTATCACTGTGGTATTGTCCAACTATGGAGAAATGATTTAAGAAGAAAACAGAGTACTTGCGGTAATTGCCCTGGCCCAAACTCAGCCCGTTACAGCAAAATTATTGTTATTTTTTAATAAGTATATTGGTTAAGTTTTTTAAATGCTTTAATTTACTTCTACCAAGTCTGATAATCTCTTCCAGGAAACACCATTTTGATACTTCAAACCTGAGTTCACTTAAATATTCTATAAAACCCTTGTAAAAAAAAAATTATTCTCAATTGGAAATTCCCTCATTCTTTTGTGTTATTTCATGCGACTTCAGCTGGTGATGGATGAAGGTGAGGCCCCAGAGAGGGTCTCTTTCATTCACTGTTTATTTTAAAGATGACCAACAGTATCCATGCAGAGAAAATTACTCAGTGAATACAGACAGCAGGAAGGGGGAGCAGGCAGAAGGAAAAACAGAGAAAAGTGGCTTGTTCTAACATCCTATATAACTTATTTCTAATTATGTTTATTGTATATTGTCTCTCCACCCCACCCCCAACTAGAATGAAAGCTACAATAAGACTGAGATTTTCATCTGTCCTGCTCACTGATGCACCTCCTGCAACAGAACAGTGTCTGAGACACTGCCAAGTGGCCAATCTGGGACAATTTGAGCAATAATATAAATAATGGTAGTAATGAAATTCGAAGCACAGAATAAAATAAATATCCATGAGTCCACATTACATAAATAAGTAAAGGGAAAAGCACAGATATTCCTGATAATATAATTCCAATTACTAAACGTAAGAGAAAAGATAGAAAAGTCACCATTGGGCAAACACCATGGTAATAATCGTTGGAGGTAAGAATCATCAGTGCATGTTAAAGTTGGTGGTCAAGAGTTGAAGAGAGACAAGGTAACTGCACAGTCTTGAAGTTCATCCCTGCAAGGTACTTACTGAGGAAAAAAATGAACTTCATAGGGGAGAAACCTGGCAGACACCATCTTAACTGAGTAATAAAAATGAATCCCCCCTGTAGTGAGACATCTCAACATCATGTACCTGGATGACCTGAAGAGTGTCCAGCACCACTTCAGTGGTACTCTTGCCAAAAATACATAATCTGAATTTAATCATGCAAAAGCATCACACAAACCCAAATTGAGAGAGGTTCTATAAAATAAATGGCCAGTACATATCCTTCAAAAATATCAATGTTATAAAAGACGAGGAAGGACAAGGTCCTGCCCCAGATGGGGGGTTAGGAGACTGGGGGGACATAATGACTACACATCAAACGGCCTCCTCAACTGGATGCTGAACCAGAAAAAGGAATTCAGTGGGACAATGGGATCAACGTTAGTTTTCTGGTATTGATCATTGTACTAGGGTCATGGAAGATAATTCACATTTAAGCAGGGTGGATGAGGGTAAATGCTAACTCTCTGTACTACTTTTGCAACATTACTGTAAGTCTGGATTATTTCAAAGTAAAAGTTAAGAAGCAAAAACATCGAGGCAAGGAACTGGTTACCAGGACAAAAGCCTATATATGAGAAGCCTTAGCAATGGCTAAGAATATTCTATACTCTTGAGGTATTAAACTTAGACATAACAAAGATAAAATATATTACACCTATATTTATTGTTATATGCATTAATACAAAAAGAAACTATGGGACGAGGTACAGTGGTGTAAAGGAATCAACACAGCATTTATATCTGAAGAAGAATCAAATCGCTGGCAGGTTGTCAACAAGCTCTTCCAGGTTAGAAGGCAGGGAAGCAGGTCAGGTGCAGCTTGAAGACTCCCAGCTCTGTACACCATACGGAACAGTTTTAACAGCGGAGGAAAGACAGCGGGAAGAAGGAGGGGGGAAAGTGTCTGGCCCCCTAATAATTACATTGCAATGTCGCCTTAGGAAACCATACTTCCTCATAATAGTTATCACTTAGAGAAGACTAAAGTTAAGGAATATTCATTACAAATTACAAGGCTATTAAAAGTCATTAGCAATTAAAAAAAAAGATGTTACACAGTTAATCTAATAAAAAGCATGTATAAAAACTGAATTAAATACAGGGTCTTTTTTTAATGCAATGACTTTATAATATGCCTTAAAGATCTATCCACGTAGAGAATGAGAAAGGGAAGTTCACAAAGGAAGATAATCTGCAGAAAATGATCATGGATTCCCTCTCGGTCAACATATTCCTCATAGTCATTCCACAAATATTAACCAAGTGAGATCCGTTTGCCAGGCACCATAACTAGAACACGAAGAGGAGTGAGACACAGGCCCTGCATCCCAGCAGCGCACTGTCCAGTGTCATGTAGCAGCAGGGGCAACTTGTATTAAAAAAAACAAAAACACAAACAACAACAACAAAAACAACTTTGAGTGGGTGTCCACATCCAAAATTCTGCTCCCACCAGGAGATGAAATCCCCTCCAGGCCTGTTTCCAGAAACGGCCCAGTGAGTAGGTACAGTCCTATCTTGCCAGTGCTGCGCTCCCATCCAGAGACTCTCCCACCCCCAAAGCTATTTATTTATTTTACTGGAGTCATTTGAAATATTCTATTTTAAATCCACTTACTGATCCTTGGTCTTTTCAAGCTACTGTGATTAGTCCCACAGCCCATGTAATGCTCTGAACAGTACTGGCATTCAGTAAATAACAAACCAGCCTTACCATTAAAAAAATAAATTAAAAATTGAACAATGAACCTAGATTGTAGAAATTGTTATTGACCACAGAATTGCTGTGACACTAAAAGCTATTTTACTATAAAAGGCCCTCAAATTGTAAAATATGCAAATTACCTTTATGCAAGAAATGTACCAAATATTCTAAGACTCAGAGTGCTTAAAAATATTCACCCAACTGGGATGATTTCAGATTAAAGAAAATAAGGACTGTGTAATTATATACACTTACCTTGACAAATAGAAAGCAATCTGTGATTAGAACATAGCAATTAGTTACAAAATGCTTCACATGGATTTAATTACCCATCAGTCTACATGTAGCTTAATTACTTTTATCTCATTGCATCAGTAAAAGATTTCTGCCTGAGGCGACTGCCAGTCATATATTTATAAGGCTTCTAGACTTTACAGTGAATACATTATAACATTCAGGCAAATGTGCTAAAGTTACAGTTACAGAGGCATTCTTAATTCTGAGTCTCCAGTTTTAGTTCATAAATATCTCATCACTTTCTTAGAGTCAACTATCATCAAGCCATTCCTTCACATTGACAGTGTCACCTTTTGGCTAAATAACGTTATTGACATAAACATCACCTTTGTTTATTCTAATCCTGTAAGAGCCAGAAGGAAAGACCAAACAATTATCTTATTGCCCCGAGGCAAATGGTACTAATTCTCCTGGGATACACTTAAATTCAGAAAGGAGGCGACCCTCTTTCAGGATAGATGAAGAGAGTCCTTTCTTTCAGTGCTACTCTGCTGATTATAAGTTTGGAAAGGTGGTGGCTTCATGGGATGGATTTTTTTGTGATTCAGAGTGGGAAGCATAGTCTTCCATTTATTCAGTTTTGAATTCAGGCAACCAAAGTTTGATTCCTAGCTCCTTTGACTCGATGTCTTTGGGCAAGTTGACCTGAGGATAAATAATAACTCTTTCACGTAACTGTTAAATTCAGTAAGAATTTAAATTCAGTAACACAAAAAATATCTAGTAGAGGGTCTGGCTCATAGCAAGTGTATATATAATAAAACTTAACACTGCTGGCTAGTTTCCCCCAAGAGGAGCTTGCGAAGATTACAAGAATTCATCAAAAGAAGGGGTCTCTTTGGAACTAAGTAGAAATACTCTCCCACCATTTTTAAGGGAACATTTTGAGTGTTTGTTGGGAAATTAGGTTCTCTAAGAAGTGAGAGTCCTCAAGACTGGAATTTGGATTTAGGGGAATCCAACCTGATCCTACTTAAAGCCACTGAAGAAACTCCTGCTAGTTAAGGAAGGAAGGAAGGTAAGCTGTCAGGCCAAATGGCACTGCGTCAACTCAATTTACAGAGATCTATGTAGGCGTCCTCTAGGGCTCACAAGACATCAGGAATCCCTCTGCAATTTCTTTTTTACCCCAAACCAGAGTTTCTTCTGCTTCTGCTTAAATACAGACAAAATCGACAACAAAATAGGTCTCAAGTGCTATTATGTTTAAGAATCCCCCAAAGCATGTTAAAAATTCAAGGGAGAAAGTGGGCAAGATTCTAGTGAAGTAGGTCTGAGATGTCTGAGATGTCCAAGACCATGTACCCCGGCGATCCTGATCACCATACTTAGAGAAATGCTAGGTCAGGGCTCATGAGAGTATACAGCAACAACTTAAATATATTTAGTCACAGAATCCTAAAAAAGAAAAAAAAAAAAAAGATTTCACACCTTTACAAGACTTTTAAAACTCCCTCCTTGAATTTAGTTAATACTGATACTATGATTTCATACTTCCCAATTATTAATATAAGGCATATAAGCTCCAGGTTAAAAAAAAAAAAAAAGATTTTATTTATTTATTTATTTGAGAGAGAAAGAGAGAACATGCAAGCGTGGGGAGAGGGACAAGCAGACTCCGCACTGAGCCTGGAGGCCAACGTGGGGCTCGATCTCACAACCCTGAGGATCACGACCTGAGCTGAAATGAAGAGTTGGACACTCAACAGACCGAGCCACCCAGGCGCCCCAGGCTCCAGATTCTTAAAAAGAGTCTACAAATGGTCTGTGTGTTCCCATGCTATACAGGCATTCCGTAACAGTCAAAGAAACACAGAATTGGAAGAGCTAAGTACGTGACACAGTGACGGAAGATTCTATGGGTCTGTGAATACTGAAGCAGAGAGACAGAACGCAACGTTTGAGGTGCGTATTAAATACATGGAGACAATCTGTACTGTAAAATCAATCCCCTGAAGATTTTGTGAACTTTTACTCATTTGTGAACGTCAAAGCAAGCTGTACACAGCAATTACGCAAAAAAACATTTTGAGGTTCTTTCAGGTAGGGGTGTATGTTGTATTCATCTAGGTGCTCTCAGCTCTTCACACAATGACTACCACACACGGTAAGTACTTAACTAATATTTGCTAATCGAAGGAAAGTGATGGGTAAGAAAGGAGGGAAATACTTCACATATGTAACTTTCTAGGCAACAGCAAATTTTAAAACAAAATTTTTTTTCCTATATCTGTGGGTAGGAAATCTCTAGAAAGTGTTCTAAAGATAATCAGATACCACAGAGAAAAATACCAGCACACCTTTTTAAAAAGAACTGAACTGCACTTTAATCTTTGTGTGGCCTGTCTGAGTAGTTCCCACCCAGCTATGGTAGAATAGCTTTGTTGGGAGGCAGCCAGCTGCCAGACCAGGCTCACAACCCCTGGCGGACGCCTTACCTGTCAGTGACAACGAGCACATTAACATCTCCTACGCCTTGTCTGTAAAATGGGCATAGGGACTTGGGATTGGTACAATTCAATGACAGATTTTCCAGTAAGATTTCCAGCAAAATTCTCGAGGTTGCACAGGCCCTGATACCTGGAGCAGGGCCAATTATTATAATTTCTCCTCTAAGCTGAAGTGGCTTCAGAATGAGTTGTAACTAGGGGCACACCTGGCTGGCGCAGTCCATTGAGCATCTGGCTCTTGGTTTCCGCTCAGGTCACGATATTGTAGGTCGCAGGATCGAGCCCCATGTGGGGCTCCACACTCTGCGGCAGTCTGCTTGAGATTCTTTCCCCCGCACTCCGCCCCTCCCCCTGCTTTCTCTCTCTCACCTCTCATGGATAAATCTTTTAAAAAATTACTTACAACTAGAAAACATTACATACATCTCAACAAATGTATATCCCTATGTATTAGCATAGCACAGTGACTCATGTTAGAGTAAGCTTTAGTTAGAGTCAGCCTGGGTTAGAACTCTGGCCCTACCATTTACTAGCTAGGTAGCCTTGGGCAAGTCAACTACATGGCTCTGAGCTTAGATTTCCTCAGCTGTGAAACAAAGAAAATTATACCCACACCTCACAGGGTTGCCGTAAAGATTAAATGAGATAATAATCCATACAAAACAATCCCCATTCACCAGGCACAGAGTAAACAACAAATGCTAGCAACTGTTATTATTATGTGAGATACCAAAGTAATAATGAGGGGATGGGGGCCCATTCCAGGTCTCAACACAGGTTTTGTTTGCTGGACCAGGGGCCATTGCCTTTGGAAATTGGAAAGGACAAGATGTTTACTAAGGCATTTGAGTTACTCTGGAATTTCCATTTGGAGAAGAAAACTACTTCTCTGACAGTAAAGTTACAATAAAAAGGATAATTGTGGCATAGCCTATTCAGACCTATATGCAGAAATTGCCCCATTCGCAAATGGGAACTACCCAAGCACAGAAATAGAGGTTGATACAGGGCTTTAAAAACAATAAAGTTAATTAAAAGAAAAAAAA
Source organism: Mirounga leonina (assembly GCF_011800145.1). NCBI lineage: Eukaryota > Metazoa > Chordata > Mammalia > Carnivora > Phocidae > Mirounga > Mirounga leonina. The sequence goes on along the minus strand of NW_023270709.1, from coordinate 22,289,929 downwards.
TACTTTTATAGAGTTCAAAAACAAGTTAATTTTTCGCAGATTCACATTTATAGTGTTAACAGTCAAGGAGTTAAAAAAGCAATGAAATAAATGCTTAAAACCACTTCAACTGACTTCTCCTAAATAGCTTTCATTAGTTTGGTTTGAGTCTGCTTTTTAACTCATTAAGTGTTTTTAAAATTAGATTTGTTGTTTTAATGCAGCTTTTCTCGGCACTTTTTGTCAAGAAAGAAGTCCAGAAATCACTTACACTTTTGATTCAGAAAATCCAAACAACTTGATATAGAAATTTTCTTCTAAACCAACTTTATGAAGACAGATCAAAAAAAAGGAAAAAAGAAAATACAGTTTCACAGTATTTAAACACGTACTAAAATCATAAGCCAGGAGCTGACCCCCTGAAAACAAATGTGCCAAATCAGAGCCTTTTTCCCTTGTATTCTTGGCATCTGGAGAGTAGACATAACATGAGTTGGTGCTTGGATGCCATGCAGGTACAGCTAGGGGCCTCAAAAGTCCATCTCCAATGGAGGAGAACACACTTGCTGCTGACCTCTGAGGTGAACCCAGGCAGATCTTCAGGGCTGCTGTCTGCCAGCAAACATTAAAGATAAAAATAATGAATTAGCCCATGCCGTGCCTGCTACAAAAATAAGCAAAACCAAAAACACCCTACTTTGATGAGTATGGAAATAAAAGAATAAGCCAAATAAAAAGCAAAAATCACTGCTAATATCAAAATACAAAAAGATTAGTAAAAGGTGAAACAAGATTAAGATTCACAGGAAACATCCAATCTGCCATCATTCCTTCCTCATGAATAACTGCCCTTGTTAGAATTCTCTATCTCGGGGCGCCTGGGTGGCTCAGTCGTTAAGCATCTGCCTTCGGCTCAGGTCATGATCCCAGGGTCCTGGGATCGAGCCCCGCATTCGGCTCCCCACTCCCTGGGGAAGCCTGCTTCTCCCTCTCCCACTCCCCCTGCTTGTGTTCCTCCTCTTGCTGTGTTCTCTCTCTGTCAAATAAGTAAATAAAATCTTAAAAAAAAAAAAAAAAAAGAATATCCCTATCTCACTGCCTTCTTGAGTACATCTTACTTTTCCTACTTCTCCTCTTGCTGGGGACCATCTCTGCTCTTCTGGGTTCTCCCTTCCATTTTCTCCTACATTGTACTGCTCTGTAGACCAGTATCCTTCCCCCAAAGGCTAGCCTTTATTACCAGGAAGAACAGGATACCTCTATGTGACCCCTCCCCAAAGAAAACCAGCAGATGAGTGGCTGCATACATTCAAGCCATCCGTTGTTACTATGCTAAGGAAAGTCATCCTATTAAGTTCCGACCTTAAGTGAGGATCCATTCAATGTCTACTGGGAACCCTCCACGTTTTCTGGAACTGCCAGGATTTATTCTGACAAATGTTAAAATAAGGAGAGGCTACATTTCTGCTGCATAGGATTAAAATTAGGTGGGGGAGGAGGCATCACTTTCACTTATCAGATGTAATTAATATTGGCTGACTTCTGTAGATATTATCTTCAAGATAAGATGGAACTCAAGACAATGCCCTAGACATTATAAATCTGGGACACTAGCTCATATGTACTTTAGGTTGAATAAATTTTTGTATGGAAAAGGTTCATAAAATTTTTTTCAATTCCAGGTTCAGAACATCTAAATTTTCTAAAAGAATACTGGAAACCTCGGGGACAGTCCATAGTAAGAGACAGGATGTTAACCAGAGCCCCTCCAATACTGCCTCACTTTAAATAAGTCATGTGATTTTTGTGGGCTCTCAGTTTCTTCATCTGGAAAATAAGGAGATTACACCAGGCTATTTAGCTCAGCTTGTCTGCATTAAAGATTCCCTTTGACACTGAGAGAAGTTAAGGACCCCCTTCTAAAAGCAAGCCACATACAACATATTCCTTGACAGTTCAGGGGTTTCATAGATTCTTAGAAGCACATCTGTGGAAAAATTCCTGAACTACATTTTCAAATGTGATGCTAACAGTCAGTGCACATAACAAGCCTTTTCTTTTCTTTTTTAATTTAATTAATTAATTAATTTAGAGAGTGTGAGCAGGGGGAGGGGCAGAGGGAGAAGGAGAGGGGGAGAATCTCAAGCAGACTCCACATGGGGCTCGATCTCAGGACCCTGAGATCATGACCTGAACTGAAGCAAGAGTCAAACGCTCAACCAACTGAGCCACCCAGGCGCCCCCATAACAAGCCATTTTTGAAAATAAAGATCTATAATTTTTACTACTAGAAAATCAGTTTCTTCGCATCCCCACTTAATAACTGCTGAACAATTACTTGAGAAATACAAGTTTAAAGGGACTCTGAAATTATCAGGTTGCCCACGGCAGTCACACATACCCATACATTTCATATAATTGTAAAATAATTACTCTGTCAGCCAAGGATGGTCACTATTGATTGGCAAGTGATGTAAGTGCTCTAAGAGCCACAATTTCTCTGGCTTGAGGTTTTCAAAGCTCTTCCCAAAGATGAATGAAATAGACACTTAAAGCAACTGTCTAACAAACCAAGAAACAGACTCTTAACTCTAGAGAACAAACTGATGGTCACCAGAGGGGAGGGGGTGGGCGATGGGGGGAAATAGGTGACGGGGATGAAGGAGGGCACCTATTGTGATGAGCAAGGGGTGGCGTATGGAAGAGCTGAATCACTATCTTGTACACCTGAAATTATATTTGTAATTATATACCTGAAATAATATTACACTGTATGTTAATAATACTGGAATTAAAAGAAAAAATTTAATAAAAAAAGAGAACTATGCTGAAAAAGCAGGGGGAAAAGGTAACTGTCTCTGAAACAGCACTTTCAGAGACAGTCATCTCCCTTTTCCATCAAATACAGACCATTCACTCAGAAAAAAACAGAATAGGACTGGTTAGGAAAGAACCACCGCAACTCTCAACAGTCAAATGATACAATGAAGATTAATAAATAATCTTCCAAGAATTTTAAAAAATTTCATAGATTTAATTTTTATATTCAGGAAAAGAGAGTAGCTATTAAAGAGAGTAGCTTTTATGATGACTACCAAAGAAGATAATGTAACTAAAGATGTACAGTTCTTCTAAGTTTAACCAGAAGACACAAAGGGGAAAAAATTGCTATCATTCCTGGATTTGGGCTTATTCATTACCAAGGCAAACAGCAATCAGGAAAGCAAAAAAGCACATCCCTCCTTCTGGACACCTAGGATAGGATTCCAAATGGAGCTCCCAAGTTCCAGAATTCTAGAGTCTAGGATAGATCTTCCTGTCAAAAATTGGATTTCTCCCTTTATTTTTGCTAGTGTGGTTAAAAATCGATGAAAAGGTAATATTAATGCAAAAGTGGTGTACTCCTATTGAATTATTAATAGGCAATACAACTGTAAATGTTTTTGTTCACCATTCTTCAGTGCCCTTGCAAACAGCTTTAAAATGGGGGGTGCTGAAGCATGAAGACTGTTTACAGCCACTGCTTTTTGAAATCACAGTGCTGGGAATTGGTGGAATTCTTGCCTCCTTGGGTTATTATCAGACATTGTGAACTTTCTTTGAAAGCAGACTATAAATTCACAAGGGGGTCCCTTTCTTTCAATCAAGGAAATGTTTAAAATGACCCGCATCTGCCACTTTAATGTATTCTTCTCAAAGACTGCCATAAATATTTAATATAAGAAAGGCACTGTTCAAACACAATGAATAGCTTATGAAATTAAAGTTGGCTGACGGATTACACTGTGTACATAATACACTGTAAATAATGACAAAGAAAATATGAGCAGCATTGCTAACCTCCTCTTGCTTCTCCGGACATTTCGTAAGGAATATTCAAAAGGTACTTGATATGAAGGTCAGTTTAATTGACATCAAAGGGTGACTAAGTTTACAGAGTCATTCTATTCTTGACCCTCTGTAACATCTTGGTACATTACCCCCCCTTTTGGTTTTCCATTTCTCGGGAAGTTTCACTTAGCCTGCTAGCCACTTCCCTGAACGTCCCAGAAGCAGGAGGGGCCCCTTACATCTACTCCCTGGAGTAGTCTCTGGTATTCAAACAGGAATTCGCACCTACCATTAGCCTCACCAGTGGAAGCCATTTAACACGTATTTACCAAATGAGTTCACACAAAAGGTTCGCTTTCTGTACTTTCTCCGCGGTTTCAGTGGCCCGCTGTCAGCTGTGGTCTAGAAGCAGACGGTTCTCCTTGTAACATATTGTCAGAGAGTCCCGAGTAGCTGAACACTATGTCACGGCGCCTGCATCACTCACCTCCCTCCGTCCCATCATACAGGCATTCTCTTCTCTCCCATCATCACAAGCACAAGAGTGAGGAACGGTACAATAAGACATTTTGAGAGAGAGAGAGAGAGACCACATTCATGTAGCTTTTATTACGGTATACTGTTGTAATTGTTTTATTTTATTCCTGCTGTTAATCCCTTGCTATGCCTAATATGTAAATTAAACTTTATCATAGGAGAAAGATAGTACATATATGGTTTGGTACTATCCACAGTTTCAGGGGGCTACTGGGGATCTTGGAGTATATCCTTCATGGAGACTATTATACCATTATTATCAGATGCAATTATACACTGCATTCAAAATTTCTAAGAAAAGATGTTCCTTTCCTTTCTGGTACTATTACAACAACCAAACTGCACATTTTCTGCTCTCATTAATATTCATTTGTTCTTACTCTCTGTTAACAGAAATGGGAGAAAAGCTGGTACCTCTTCTCCTCATAACTCCTAACGTCTAGATTCTTCTATTTAAATCAATTTTGATTTCTTTTAATTTTCCTGAGAAGTGCTGCCCAGATTTTTCTTCCCTGAGGGGTTAATGCCAAGCCTCAATTCTTTACATAAACACCTCTACGGTCCAACATACTATGTATCTATTGATGTTTTTGACAAAACCATCCACAGTTAATTTAGAATCTTTTATTCTCTTGACACCACCAATTTATCCCCTTATATATTTTTCATTCCAATTACTAAGTAAAATGCAGTATTGTTCCAGGCTAATGATATTACCTATAGAAAACCATCCTCGGGCTATTAATGGAACTCTGTAAGGGTATCTTTCAACGTGTGCGGACTCAATTTCCTAAAATTCTTCTGGTAAAAATATACTGGAAACCGTCAAGCTTTTCATTTATGTCAAGGAAGTTAATGTGAAATTTCCCCCCCATTTTCAGGTAGGCCATCACTCCATCATAAAAGAGAGAAACAGAATTTATTTGATTGGCAGTGTTCTTCAGTGTCATAGTACTTCCTAACCAACAGCACTGGCTTGGTGTTCTGACAAGTGGTTGTGGCTCCAGCATCTTCCCGATTCTTAACATTATATGATTTATAGGTTATGTCTCCTTAAAAGATGATTACTGTATATAATGAAACCTAAGACATCAACAATGTAAAATGAACCCTTTTTGTTACAGGTCAATTATACAAGAAATCTGGAAAAAATAAAATAAAATATACTTTATAAAAGGTACTTCTAAAGGGGGAAAAAACACAAAATACTTTCAGATAATTTTAAAATTCCCTCGGTTATAAGATGCATCTTCATTTGGATGTAAAAGTATCCTCATTTAAGTGTGAAAATCAGTGCACCCTAAGATTTATTAAACAAGGCATTATGGTATTTTGCTCTTACATTATATCCGATAGTAAGTACATTTCTGAACATCACTAACATAGTACTGATAATGTAACCTAGAGAGTTAACTACTGAACGTAACAAGTATGTTAACCAATTTTCTCTATCAGAATTTTGAAATCTTAAATCCCTAAGAGTACATGCTTCCCCCCCAAATATCTTTTAAAACCACTTTGTCTTCATTTATAACTGCTAATCTGCCTTAATAAAACATTTTTAAGTCAAATACCCTTCTACTTAATAAATATTCTTAATGCCTAGCGCTCAACTTAAGACATACACCTTAAACGTATAAGTTATGCTATTCCTTCATTCTACTAGATAAACTCAAATGATATCCAGATGCAGTTTCAACTACAAACCATCTGGTAAATGCTGGAAATGTCTGTGCATTATTTCAATTCACTGTAACAGCCGATTTTCATAATGAACAAAGGCTGCCTACACGAGAGTTATTGGTTGAATAAAGTGAAGCCCAGAGCTTCAAGCCCTACTTCTCTATAATCACGCCGCTGTCAAGTCAAATCTTAGAGACTGCAGACCGCTGTTTTGGGTGCATACGCTTGGAGGTGTTTGACTCAAATGATCACAGCCAATATGGATGCAGCGCACAGGGAAATGAAGCAGCCCTCAGTTTACCCTTGTAAAGGCCTCTGCTCTTTTCCCAAGAACAGTGCGCACATACACACACGCTACCACATGTATGAAGACTCAGAATCTTCATTCAGACCCTGCCCCCTCATCACCTGTATTTCTCAGGTGAGGTCACAGGTTTCAGTTCCTCCCTCAACCCCACACGAACTTCCCAGCAAGAGGGGATGGTGTAAGAGGGTAAAGAAAGAAAAACTTCAAAATCAGGATTTCTTTGTAGCCTCAAACAGGAAAAGGCTTTTACAGTGCTTCCTTTTGTGTCTGCATTTTGAATATGTGATTAATTATGGCAAGTACAGCAAACCCTTTGAATGTTGGTGGGGCAATGATTTATTCAAAAACAAAGTCTGTTCCTCAAATAGCACCAGAGGATTTAAATAAGCTTGATATCACTCTTCTCTCTGGCACTGCCTCAGAATGTATGCCTTTATCACAAAACCAGTTTGAATTATGTTCAAATATCCTGTTATGCTTTATTCAAAATATTCTGTGCTTTTATGTACACAGCTCTGGAAAATCTATCTGAAGCACGTCATTCACAGTTACAGCATGCAAACATATTAGGGCTTCTCAAGTAGCTGCAAATCAGGCGCAGCCATCTCCCAGTATGAGAGGAAACGTTGAAAAGTTTGACGTATTCCTCCTTCCTAAAACAAGAAAATTGTAGAGATATCTGCAATTATTGAGAAACTAGTCAAGGAGGGTTTAAATTCTCCACAGAGCATTCTCTTAGTCACTGGCCGTTTTGGCCAAGCGTGATGAATGGAAACCAGAGAAAGTAAAACTCGAATCTATGAAAAAGGACTTCCCCAATCGGGAGTGAAATGAAGTGTTTCGTAGTAGTCACTACCAACTGCTAGAAGTTCAACAGTCTGTGAAATCAAGCCATGAAGCTGGTCCAGGGCTTAAGAAAAATTCTCTGAAGATCTAAGTGAGGATGGGCCACATGGCTATTCTACTTAGACTCTATCAGGTTCAGGATAAGTAACAATTAATGATTCCTAAGAAAAGAACCTCAGGCTCCTTTGATTTCATTTAAAATTACTCTGAAACATCAACTTAAAATAGACCTGGATAGCCATGAGCTAGTCAAGTGACCTCTCGGAGCCCTATTTTCTTTATAAGATATGGGTAACAACGGGTCTTGCTGGGTGTTGTGTGGCTCAAAAATCAGGTATGCAAAACATCTAACACATGACTGGACTCAGCACTAAATAAATGAAAGCTATTATTAGGATTATCTTCTTATTTTTTAATAAGAAATTTTAAGGAAGAAACTTTCAGTTATATATGAGAGAGGCTTTAACCAAGAGAACCATCTGATGGGGCACCTGGGTGGCTCAGTCGGTTAAGTGTCTGCCTTCGGCTCAGGTCATGATCTCAGAGTCCTGGGATCGAGTCCCACACGGGGCTCCCTGCTCAGCAGGGAGCCTGCTTCTCCCTCTGCCTCTGTCTGCGGCTCTACCTGCTTGTGCTCGCTCTCCCTCTCTGTCAAATAAATAAATAAAATCTTTAAAGAAAAAAAAAAAGAGAGAACCATCTGAATCTCAAGAAAACTAGGCACTTAGCAGTCTGGACCCTATTATTAAAGTAACATTGCCTCCTGATTGCCACACTCCTAAATCACCAGGTCAGTAATTCTCTACATAAAGGGTAAGTGAGACTCTCAATATGAGAATAAATCTGCTAAACTAAGAGTATTTGAATAATAATTTCATAGGTACATAGTTTCCGGGAGCATATTTTCATTGTAAGTGCTTTCTTGGTAATACTGTTCATGAACTATTAGAAAATTAGCATCATTGTTTTAATACTAACTAAATGGAATTGTGGATGGGAGTACACAATCCTAAGAACAATAAGAATAATTTTGATTTAGTTAATTCTGTATGTAGTAGACAAAGAACCTGATTCTCTAAAACTTTTTAAGCCTTACAGTCCTAGAAATAGGACAAAGGCAGCCGGAATTAAAAAAAAAAAAAGGTATCGAAACCTAAAATTTTCTAAAACCAAGACAAAAATTACATATACTTTAACTTGTCCATCTGGCCTAAGTCTAACCCATTCTAGTCACTTCACTGACTTTGATCTGTATCCTCAGCCCACTCTGGAGTTCAGCTTTTCCTGTAGTGGGCTCAAACCTCTATCTTGAGCTTAGTCTCCACACCTCAGTTACAGGCCTACCTTCTAAGGCTAATCCTAAAAATGCTACCATTCATTCAGGTGTTGGGCCTAGATCTTGCTCTCTGCCCCAACCCGTCCCTGAAACACAGCCAGACCAAATTCAGTCTGGGCGGCTGATGAGATGCTCCACGGTGCCAAATGAGAATTGACAGCCTTCAAATACTTCGCTGTAAGCAACAGCAGCTGATTCTGAGTAATCACACAGAACACGAGTTTATTAAAAGGACACTGAGAAGGAGGCTCATATTAAGCTTCCAGGAACAATGTATAATACAAAGCAAAAGAGGCTCTAGTGAGAAAACACTCCATTTTTCTGGGGCACCAAACACGAGAGCCTGTCCACACTGCCACCTCCGAGAGCGGAGACACTGCTCCTCCTGCGAGCAAGAAAGGGATTAGAGTTGGACCCTCCATCCTCAAGTGGCTCACTTTCAAAATTTAGTGTGTTGGTGGAATCTAGGTCACATCTCTATGCTCTCCAGTGAAGGAGGTTAGTTTTCTGAGCTCCATCTGGGGGAGGTGGTTTCTGTAAGGTTGGAACCATGCTAGATTATTCCAAGAGTGTTCAAAAAGTGCTGGGCAGCCAGGAAATACAACCAATACCAACTGTACAGGGTTATGAACTGCCAAAACCAAGTAAACACCCACATAAAGAAAATGAAGAGTCTTTATCCCTTCATCCTGGAAAAGAGACATGTTTTAAAGCAAATAATTAAATCATAAATATTGCAAACCAACATGGTTTGGCTACAGCGATGTCTCTAATCATGATTTAAGTCTACCATGAACAATGGAGGCGAAAACTCTACAGTATTCTTAACTGCCTAGTGCCAACATTTCCAATACCTTTTAGTTGTCCTTAACCTTTCCAAGTCATAGAGGCAAAGCCGACCCTTATAAAAAACTATAAAAAAGCAGACCCCTATAATGACTTCTGCCACACTTTGGCTAATTCTGCCCCCCTTCTTCCTCCCTTTCCTTTTACCTTCAGCTACTCGGTAATTACTGACATTTTTGTTTTTGCTGAGTTCTCACAGAACATCACTGCCATCAGTAAGCATTTGTGTTTAAGTAAAAGCGCTTTTATAATATGAACACTTTGCTCTGACTCAGGAAGTGAAGAATTCCAGGATCTGATATATATACAATATCGCTACTGGCCAATACTAGAGTGTAGGAATGCTCATGAAAAATAAGTACTGGCATTCTTGCTTACATCAGCATCACATAAGGATAAATACAATGAAGATGGGCTGATCGCTGTTTCTTCATGCCCCATAACACAGCATGACTTTATGTAGCTTTCCTTATGCAAACTACATGCAGGGACAGGAATATGAGTAAGTAAAGAGACCAAGAAGTGGAAATAAGAGAATGATCACTTGCAAGTTAAAGTCCAAAACAAAAAATATGCATTCTTATGCCTTAAAAAAGATGAAGACATACCCAAAATTTCACAGTGACTTACAGCTAGGTAAAATTATAGAATAAGCACATTTGATTGTTCTTTGCACTTTTTTTTTTTTTTTTTTTGATGTGCAAGAACATGTTAGGTAGGAAAACAGGCAGACTTGTTTATTGGAGTATAGTCCCCAAATATAACCCATAATCATATCTTACCCCCAAAATTAATTCAATCAAGATCATGACTCTCATGGATAAAGAAGGTGTGGTATATATACACAATGGAATATTACTCAGCCATCAGAAAGGATGCCATCTTGCCGTTCACAACAACGTGGATGGAGCTAGAGGGTATAATGCTAAGTGAAATAAGTCAGTCAGAGAAAGACAAATACCATATGATTTCATTCATATGTGGACTTTAAGGAGCAAAACAGATGAACATATGGGAGGCCGGACAAAAAGAAAGAGAGAGGGAAACAAACCATAAGAGCCTCTTAGAGAACAAACTGAAGGGTGATGGAGGGATGTGGATGGGGAAATGCGCTACGTGGTGATGGGGATTAAGGAGGGCCCTTGACATGACGAGCACTGGGTGCTGTATGTAAGTGATGAATCACTGAATTCTGCTTCTGAAACCAACTTTGCACTGTATGTTCACTAAATAGAATTTAAATAAAAATCTGAAAAGGAAAAAAAAAGATTTATGACTCTCATTTTAAAAGTAACCCTTTTGCAAGTATGTTTCCTGAAGAAAGTTTTAAATCAGGCAAAAGCTTATGATATTTTAATGGCACAATCAGTCTCTTTTAAAATATGTGTAGTCAGGACTAAGGCAAACTCTCTCACCATTCCTTTTCAATATCATATTAAAATTACTAGTTAATGCAATAAGGAAATAAAAGGCATATAGATTAGGAAAGAAAACATAAAATTGCCTTTGTTCACAGATGACACGATCATCTATGTAGAAAATCCAAAAGTATCAACAACAACAACAACAAAAACCCTCTTGAAACTAATAAATGATCATAGCTATGCTTTAGGACACAAGTTAAAAAAAAAGTTAATTTCTTTCCTATATAACAGCAATGAATAAGTAAAATTTGAAATTAAAAACATAAATCCATTTATATTACTAACCAAAAAAAATATTTGGGTATAAATATAACAAAGTATGTATAAGACCTATAATAGGAAAACTATAAAAGTCTGATAAATGAAGTCAAAGAACTAAATAAATAGATATTCTACATTCATGGATAGAAGGCTCAATATTATCCACATGTTAGTTCTTCCCAACTTGATCTATGAATTCATTGCAATCTCAATTAAAATCCCAGCAAGTTATCCATGAACTGTTTCTAAAGTTTACATGGAGAGGCAAAATATGAATAGCCAGCACAATACTAAAGGAAAACAGCAAAGTTAGAGGACTTCAAGACTTACTATAAAGTGACAGTAGTCAAGACAGTGCAGTATTGGTAATAGATTAAAAAAGATGAATAAAAAAAGAACACAGAGCCCTAGACCCACATTAATTAGTCAGCTAATTTTTGACAAAGGAACAAAGGCAGTACAATGGGGAAAAGACAGTCTTGTCAACAAATGGTGCTGGAACTGGACATCCATAGCAAAAAAAATGTTTCTAGATACAGTCATTACATTCTATCCAAAAATTAACTCAAAATGGATCAGAGACCTAAATATAAAATGCAAAAGTACAAAATCCCAGGAGATAAAGAGAAAACCTAGGCGACCTGGCATATGGCAATGACTTTTTAGATATAACATGAAAGAAACCATTGATAAACTGGACTTAATTAAAATTAAAAACTTCTGCTCTCTGAAAGGCACTGTCAAGAGAATGAGAAGGCACAGACTGGGAGAAAATATTTGCACAAGGCATATCTGATAAAGGACTATGATCTAAAATATATGAAGAATTCAACATTCAACAATAAGAAAACAAACAACCAAATTAAAAAATGAACCAAATACCTTATCAAATACTTCACCAAAAAAGATACAAAGATGGAAAATAAGCATATGAAAGGATGCTCCACATCCTATGTCATCAGGGAAATGCAAATTAAAACAACAAATGAGATATCACTATGTATCTATTAGCATGGCCAAAATCTGGAACACGGTAACACCAAATGCTGGTGAGGGTGTGGAAAAACAGGAGGTCTCATACACTGCTGGTGGGAATGCAAAAGAGTACAGCCACTTCGGAAGCCAGTTTGGCAGTTTCTTACAAGCTAAATATACATTTATCAGCAATGGTGCTCCTTGGTACGTACCCAAAAGAGTTGAAATTTGTGTCCACACAAAAACTTGCACACAGACATTTATATAAGCTTTATTAATAAATGCCCAAACCAGAAAGAAACGAAGATGTCCTTCAGTAGGTGAACAGATAAACAAACTGTGGTACATCAGACAATGGAAGGCTATTTAGCACAAAACAGAAATGAGCTATCAAGTTATAAAAAGACATGGAGGAAACTTCAGTGCATATTACTAGGTGGAAGAAGCCAATCTCAAAAGGATGATTCCAACCATATGACATTCTGGAAAAGGCAAAACTATGGAGACAGCAAAAAGATAAGTGGTTGCCAGGGGCGAGGGCGAAGAAGGGGAAGGGATGAACAGGCAGAGCAAAGAGGATTTTAGAACAGTGAAAATACTCCTGTGATACCATAATGATGGATATATGTTATTATACATTTGTCCAAATCCATGGAATGTACAACACCAACAGTAAACAATAATGTAAACTATGGACTTTCAGTGGATGTGTCAGTGGAGGTTCATCAATTGTACAAATGTACCACTCTGGTGGGGATGCTGATACGGGGAGAGGATGCATGTGTGGGGACAAGGGTTATATGGGAAATCTCTGTAACTTCCTCTCAATTTTCTTGTAAACCTAAAACTTCTCTAAAAAAAAAAAAATGAGGCCTTTATAAAAAGATGGAAAAAGATTATAAATAGTAATCAAATGAAAGCTGGAGTGGGTATGAAGATATCAGAAAAAGCAGATTTCAGAAAAAGTGTATTACCAGAGATTATGATGCAGGAAAAGCATTTGGGAAAAAAACAAAAAACGCATTCCTCAAACATGATCAAAACTCTCAGCAAATTAGGAATGGAAGTAAATTTTCTTACAAAAAAATTATAGCATCATATTTAAAGGGAACAGCTGAATACTTTTTTACCTAAGAGATTGTGAACAAGTCAAGGATATTTGTTCAATCCACTTCTATTTAACATTTCACTGGTAGTCCTACCTGGGAGGTAAGGCAGGAAAAAGAAACAAAAGGCACACATATTGGAGAGAAGGAAGAACAAGGCATTTATTTGCAAACATGACAATTGTTATGGGCTGAATTGTGTCTGCCTCCCCCACCTCCCCCCATTCATATGTTGAAGTCCTAACCCCCAGCACCTCAGAATGTGACTACCTGGAGAGAGGGCACTTGAAAAGCTGATTGAGTCACTGTGAGGTCTTTAGGGTGGGACCTAATGCAACCTGACTGTGGTCCTTATAACAGGAAATCAAGACACCAATGGTAGCAAACACACGGAAGAAAGTGCCATCTGCAAGCCAAGTAGAAAGACCTCCAAAGCAACCAAGGCTAACTTTGATCTTGGACCTCTAGCCTCCAGAACTGTGAGAAGTCAATTTCTGTTGCTTAGGTCACAAAAGTATTAAAACTTTAAAATATGTGCAGTAAAAATGAGCAATCATATAGTGAATATAGACGGTACTGTAAATTTTACTCCTTAGTTCCATAACTGTGTACTAAAGCCTACCACTTCAAAGGCATTTGATTATATTGCTGTGCCACTGTATTAATTATTACCAGAAGTCCCCCCTTCCAAAAAATATGTTACTATGTGTAAACCTATGTTAGGGCAAAGATATGCAGAAAGCATATTTTCTTAAAAAGACACAAATGAACTAACGCTCTTAGAATACTCGAGTGATACCCTTACAGATAAGCACAGTATCACTGCTTCTTGATGTTCCCATTTTTCAGACCTAAAACATAAATGTCCTTTAAAATTCCACTTAATTTTGACTTCCTGAAAAATCCTGTGAAAGCTCCCTATTTCCTCCTTTGGAGATGAGGTATCAAATGCCTCAGGCAAATGGCTTCTACAATGATCCATACCCTCTACATCGGGGCGGGGGGTGGGGGGCCCTGCCTACTACTTCCGCACAAATAACTCTCTTTCATTAGCCTTCCTCCTCACTGCCCTTCACCTCCACCATGTTCCCTACAACCTCAGGGCTTTGCTGTGATTTCTTCTGCCTCCCAGCCCACCAATCTGCCATTTTCAGTGACTTCTCTGGAAGTTTGATTCACATGGAAGTTATAAAAAGAGTAGAGTTCCCTTGTACCCTTCACCCATATTCCCCGAATATCATCTTCTACAACCATAGTATCAATGATCAAAACTAGGAAACTGATGTTACTACAATTTTGCTAACTCAACTATAGGGCCTTATTTGGATTCCACCAGTTTTTCCATGAACTTATGGGGAGAGGGGTAAGGGCGGGGGCAGATCTTATAAATATTATTGCATGTACAGATTCATGTAACCACCACCATAGTCAGCATATAGAACTGTTTCATCACCCCCAAAAAACTCCCTCATGCTATCCATTTATAATCATTACTCTGCCTACCCTTAACTCCGAGCAATCCTGTTCTCCATTTCTATAATTTTGTCATTTCAGGAATATTCTACATAGACTCTCACAGTATGGAATCATTTGAGATTTTTTTTTTTTAACTCAACATAATCTCAACTCTTGAGATCGTTTCATATATCAATACTTTGTTCCTTTTTATTGCTGAGCAGTATTCCACTGTATGGATATACCACCTTTTGTTTGTCTATTCACTTGCTAAAAGACATTTTGGTTGTTTCCAGTTTGGAACTATTATAAATAAAGTCGCTATGAACAGTACAGATTTTTGTGTAAACTTAAATTTTCATTTCTCTAAGGTAAATAACCAGAGTGGGACTGCTGGGTCATATGTTATCTGTGGTGGTTAATTTTTATGTGTCAGGGGGCGGAGCAAGATGGCGGAGGAGTAGGAGACCTGGATTTCGTCTCCTCTCAGGAATTCAGCTGGATAGGGATCAAACCATTCTGAACACCTACAAACCCAACAGGAGATCGAAGAAAGGAAGAGCAACAACTCTCTCATCGGAAAAGCGACCACTTTCTGGAAGGTAGGACGTGCGGAGAAGTGAGTCCGAGGCGATATTCGGGAGGATAGACGGCGGGGGAGGGGCCTCCGTCGGCCGCTTCTGGCAAGTGATAGAGCCGCGGAGCACAAATCGGAACTTTTAAAAGTCTGCTCCGCGGAGGGACATCACTCTGGTGGCTAAGCGGGGGGTGGAACCCTCCGGGACAGTGTGGTCTCAGGACCCTCGGGGTCACAGAAAGACCGGGGGTGCCTGAGGGCGGCAGAGCTCCCAGGTAACGGAGCAGGGAAGCCGGCTGCAGAGGCAGAGCCCAGGCGCGGGCCCTCAGCTCGGGGCGGCCATAAACCGTGATCCGCGGCCCAGTCGGGCCCCTGCTCCTCTAGCAGGGACACGACAAGCGGCAGATCCGGGGAGACTCCCCTTCCTCCCCCGGGAGGAGCTGCGCGGGAGGGCACCGCAGGGATCTGCTGGGTTTGGAGACTCCACCCGGGGTCGGGTGCCAGAGACAGAGGCGCGCGGTCACAGGCCGGGGGAGCACGGAGTGACCAGGGAGACCGGGGAAACGGGAGTGACTGAGGGCTTTTCTCTGGGGGCGCACTGAGGAGCGGGGCCCCGAGTTCTCGGCTCCTCCGGGGCGGAGATTGGGAGGCCGCCATTTTCACTCTCCGCCTCCAAAGCTGTACGGAAAGCTCGCAGGGAACAAAAGCCCCGGAGAGCAAACCCGAGCAGATGACTCAGCCGGGAGGGGGCAAGGGCGGGGCAATTCCGCCTCCGGCAGAGACATTTGGAAACCACGGCAACAGGCCCCTCCCCAGAAGATCAGCGAGAACAGCCAGCCAAGACCAAGTTTACCGATCAATGAGAACGGCAGAACTCCAGCGCTAGGGGACTACTGCACATAGAATTCATGGCTTTTTTACCATGATTCTTTAGTCTTTCAAGGTTAATTTTTTTTTAACTGTCTTTTTTTCTTTTTTTTCTTCTTGAATTTTTCTTTTTCCCTTTTTCAACCAACATCTTATCAATCCCTTTTTTTAAAAAAACATTTTTATTTTTCATTTTTAGAGTCATATTCTATCCCTTCATAGTAGTTACCCGTATTTTTGGCTTATATATATAAGTTGTTCTCTCTTTAAAATTTTGAGATTGTTTCTTCTAACAGATTAAAATATACCCTAAATCTCTAGTATATGGTGTTTTCTATTTCCCTGCCTGATAACAACCTCTCCCTTTTTTTTCTTTTTTCTTTTTTCTTTTTTTAAATCCTCTTCTTTCTCTTTTCAAACAACTTCTTATCAATTCCTTTTATAAAATTTTTTATAATTTCCATCTTTACAGTCATATTCCATCCCTTCATCATATCAACCCTTATTTTTGTACATATATAAGTTTTTCTTTCTTTAAAATTTTGGGAGGCACTTTCTTCTAAAAGACCAAAATACACCCCAAATCTAGTGTGTGGCACTGATCTATATACCAGCCTGATCATATTTGATCACATTCTGGTTTTTTTTGTTGTTGTTGTTGTTTTGTTTTGTTAGTTTTGTTTTTATCTTTATCTTTTTCTTTTTTTCTTTCTCTTTTTTCTCTCTTTCCCTTTCTTTTCCCACTGCTTCAGATCTTTTCTGATTTGTTTAGAGTATATTTTCTGGGGAGGTTGTTACTCTGCTAGCATTTTGTTCTCTCATTAATCTATTCTCCTCTGCACAAAATGACGAGACGGAAAAAATCACCTCAACAAAAAGAACAAGAGGTAGTACCGACTGCCAGGGACCTACTCAATACGGACATTAGTACGATGTCAGATCTAGAGTTCAGAAACATCACTTTAAAGATACTAGCTGGGCTTGAAAAAAATATGGAAGTTATTAGAGAAACCCTTTCTGGAGAAGTAAAAGAACTAAAATCCAACCAAGTAGAAATCAAAAAGGCTACTAATGAGGTGCAATCAAAAATGAGGGCGCTAACTGCTAGAATAAATGAGGCAGAAGAGAGAATCAGTAATATAGAAGATGAAATGATGGAAAATAAAGAAGCTGAGAAAAAGAGAGATAAACAACTACTGGATCACGAGGGCAGAATTCGAGAGATAAGCGATACCATAAGACAAAACAACATTAGAATAATTGGGATCCCAGAAGAAGAAGAGAGAGAGGGGCAGAAGGTATAATGGAGCAAATTATAGCAGAGAACTTCCCTAATTTGGGGAAGGAAACAGGCATGAAAATCCAGGAAGCACAGAGAACCCCTCTCAAAATCAATAAAAATAGGTCAACACCCCGACATCTAATAGTAAAACTTACGAGTCTCATAGACAAAGAGAAAATCCTGAAAGCAGCTCGGGAGAAGAGATATGTAACCTACAAGGGTAGAAACATTAGATTGGCAACAGACCTATCCACAGAGATCTGGCAGGCCAGAAAGGACTGGCAGGATATATTCAGAGCACTGAATGAGAAAAATATGCAGCCAAGAATACTATATCCAGCTAGGCTGTCATTGAAAATTGAAGGAGAGATAAAAAGCTTCCAGGACAAACAAAAACTAAAGGAATTTGCAAACACAAAACCAGCCCTACAGGAAATCTTGAAAGGGGTCCTCTAAGCAAAGAGAGAGCCTAAAAGCAACATAGACCAGAAAGGAACACAGACAATATACGGTAACAGTCACCTTACAGGCAATACAATGGCACTAAATTCCTATCTTTCAGTAGTTATGCTGAATGTAAATGGGCTCAATGCCCCAATCAAAAGACACAGGCTATCAGACTGGATTAAAAAACAAGACCCATCGATATGCTGTCTGCAAGAGACTCATTTTAGAACCAAAGACACCCCCAGATTGAAAGTGAAGGGGTGGAAAACCATTTACCATGCTAATGGACACCAAAAGAAAGCTGGGGTGGCAATCCTTATATCAGACAAATTAGATTTTAAACCAAAGACTGTAATAAGAGATGAGGAAGGACACTATATCCTACTTAAAGGATCTATCCAACAAGAAGATCTAACAATTGTATATATCTATGCCCCTAACATGGGAGCAGCCAATTATATAAGGCAATTAATAACAAAAGCAAAGAAACACATCGACAACGATACAATAATAGTGGGGGACTTTAACACCCCCCTCACTGAAATGGACAGATCGTCTAAGCAAAAGATCAACAAGGAAATAAAGACTTTAAATGACACACTGGACCAAATGGACTTCACAGACATATTCAGAACATTCCACCCCAAAGCAACGGAATACACATTCTTCTCTAGTGCCCATGGGACATTCTCCAGAATAGACCACATCCTAGGTCATAAATCAGGTCTCAACCGGTATCAAAAGATTGGGATCATTCCCTGCCTATTTTCAGACCACAATGCTTTGAAACTAGAACTCAATCACAAGAGGAAAGTTGGAAAGAACTCAAATACATGGAGGCTAAAGAGCATCCTACTGAAGAATGAATGGGTCAACCAGGAAATTAAAGAAGAATTAAAAAAATACATGGAAACCAATGAAAATGAAAACACAACTGTTCAAAATCTTTGGGATGCAGCAAAGGCAGTCCTAAGAGGAAAGTATAGAGCAATACAAGCCTTTCTCAAGAAACAAGAAAGGTCTCAAGTACACAACCTAACCCTCCACCTAAAGGAGCTGGAGTAAGAACAGCAAAGAAAGCCTAAACCCAGCAGGAGAAGAGAAATAATAAAGATCAGAGCAGAAATCAATGAAATAGAAACGAAAAGAACAGTAGAACAGATCAACGAAACTAGGAGCTGGTTCTTTGAAAGAATTAACAAGATTGATAAACCCCTGGCCAGACTTATCAAAAAGAAAAGAGAAATGACCCAAATCAACAAAATCATGAATGAAAGAGGAGAGATCACAACCAACACCAAAGAAATACAAACAATTATAAGAACATATTATGAGCAACTCTAGGCCAGCAAATTAGATAACCTGGAAGAGATGGAGGCATTCCTAGAGATGTATCAACTACCAAAACTGAACCAGGATGAAATAGAAAACCTGAACAGACCTATCACCACTAAGGAAATTGAAGCAGTCATCAAAAATCTCCCAAAAAACAAAAGCCCAGGGCCAGATGGCTTCCCAGGGGAATTCTACCAAACATTTCAAGAAGAATTAATACCTATTCTTCTGAAACTGTTCCAAAAAATAGAAATGGAAGGAAAACTTCCAAACTCATTTTATGAGGCCACCATTACCTTGATCCCAAAACCAGACAAAGACCCCATCAAAAAGGAGAATTACAAACCAATATTCCTGATGAACATGGATGCAAAAATTCTCACCAAAATACTAGCCAATAGGATCCAACAGTACATTAAAAGGATTATTCACCATGACCAAGTGGGATTTATCTCTGGGCTGCAAGGTTGGTTCAACATCCGCAAATCAATCAATGTGATACAATACATTAACAAAAGAAAGAACAAGAATCATATGATCCTCTCAATAGATGCAGAAAAAGCATCTGACAAAGTACAGCATCCTTTCTTGATCAAAACTCTTCAGAGTATAGGGATCGAGGGTACATACCTCAATATCATAAAAGCCATCTATGAAAAACCTACAGCGAATATCATTCTCAATGGGGAAAAACTGAGAGCTTTCCCCCTAAGGTCAGGAACGCGGCAGGGATGTCCACTATCACCACTGCTATTCAACATAGTATTGGAAGTCCTAGCCACAGCAATCAGACAACAAAAAGAAATCCACGGCATCCAAAGGCAAAGAAGAAGTCAAACTCTCACTCTTTGCAGATGATATGATACTTTATGTGGAAAACCCCAAAGACTCCACCCCAAAACTGCTAGAACTCATACAGGAATTCAGTCAAGTGGTAGGATATAAAATCAATGCACAGAAGTCAGTGGCATTCCTATACACCAACAACAAGACCGAAGAAAGAGAAATTAAGGAGTCGATCCCATTTACAATTGCACCCAAAACCATAAGATAACTAGGAATAAATCTAACCAAAGAGATAAAGGATCTTTACTCAGAAAACTATAAAATACTCATGAAAGAAATTGAGGAAGACACAAAGAAATGGAAAAATGTTCCATGCTCATGGATTGGAAGAACAAATATTGTGAAGATGTCAATGCTACCTAGAGCAATCTACACATTCAATGCAATCCCCATCAAAATACCATCCACTTTTTTCAAAGAAATGGAACAAATAATCCTAAAATTTGTGTGGAACCAGAAAAGACCCCGCATAGCCAGAGGAATGTTGAAAAAGAAAAGCAAAGCCAGCGGCATCACATTCCGGACTTCCAGCTCTATTACAAAGCTGTCATCATCAAGACAGCATGGTACTGGCACAAAAACAGACACATAGATCAGTGGAACAGAATAGAGAGCCCAGAAATGGACCCTCAACTCTATGGTCAACTCATCTTTGACAAAGCAGGAAAGAATGTTCAATGGAACAAAGACAGTCTCTTCAACAAATGGTGTTGGGAAAATAGGATAGCCACATGCAGAAGAATGAAACTAGACCATTTCCTTACACCACACACAAAAATAGACTCCAAATGGTTGAAAGACCTCAGTGTGAGACAGGAGTCCATCAACATCCTAAAGGAGAACACAGGCAGCAACCTCTTTGACCTCAGCCGAAGCAACTTCTTCCTAGAAACATCGCCAAAGGCAAGGGAAGCGAGGGCAAAAAGGAACTATTGGGACTTCATCAAGATAAAAAGCTTCTGCAAAGCAAAGGAAACAGTCAATAAAACCAAAAGACAACCGACAGAATGGGAGAAGATATTTGCAAATGACATATCAGATAAAGGGCTAGTATCCAAAATCTATAAAGAACTCATCCAACTCAACACCCAAAGAACAAAGAATCCAATCAAGAAATGGGTAGAAGACATGAACAGACATTTTTCCAAAGAAGACATCCAAATGGCCAACAGACACATGAAAAAGTGCTCAATATCGCTCGGCATCAGGGAAATCCAAATCAAAACGTCAATGAGATACCACCTCACACCAGTCAGAATGGCTAAAATGAACAAGTCAGGAAACGACAGATGTTGGCGGGGATGCGGAGAAAGGGGAACCCTCCTACACTGTTGGTGGGAATGCAAGCTGGTGCAGCCACTCTGGAAAACAGTATGGAGGTTCCTCAAAAAGTTGAAAATAGAGCTACCATATGATCCAGCAATTGCACTACTGGGTATTTACCCCAAAGATACAAAAGTAGGGATCCCAAGGGGTACGTGCACCCCGATGTTTATAGCAGCAATGTCCACAATAGCCAAACTGTGGAAAGAGCCCAGATGTCCATCGACAGATGAATGGATAAAGAAGATGTGGTATATATATACAATGGAATATTATGCAGCCATCAAAAGGAATGAGATCTTGCCTTTTGGAACGACGTGGATGGAACTGGAGGGTATTATGTTGAGCAAAATAAGTCAAACAGAGAAAGACATATATCATATGATCTCACTGATATGAGGAATTCTTAATTGTAGGAAACAAACTGAGGGTTGCTGGAGTGGGGGTTGGGGTGGAAGGGATGGGGTGACTGGGTGATAGACACTGGGGAGGGTATGTGCTCTGGTAAGCGCTGTGAATTGTGCAAGACTGTTGAATCTCAGATCTGTACCTCTGAAACAAATAATGCAATATATGTTAAGAAAAAAAAAAGAAGAAGAAGAAGGTAGCAGGAGGGGAAGAATGAAGCGGGGGAAATTGGAGGGGTGGACGAACCATGAGAGACAATGGACTCTGAAAAACAAACAGGGTTCTAGAGGGGAGGGGGGTGGGAGGATGGGTTAGCCTGGTGGTGGGTATTGAGGAGGGCACATTCTGCATGGAGCACTGGGTGTTATGCACAAACAATGAATCATGGAACACTTCATCTAAAACTAATGATGTAATGTATGGGGATTAACATAAGAATAAAAAAAATAAAATAATTTTTATGTGTCAACATAGTGAGGTTATGGTTCACAGCTGTCTGGTCAAACACCAGTCTAGATGTTGCTGTGAAGGTATTTTTTAGATGTGATTAATATTTAAATCAGTATAATTTGAGTAAAGCAGCTGATCCTTAATCAAGTGGGTGGGTCTCACTTGATTAAAAGCCTTAAGACAAAAGACTGAGGTTCCCCTAAGAGGAAGAAATTGTGTCTCCAGACTGCCTTCAGACTCAAGACCACAACATGGACACCTGCTGGAATTTCCAGACTGCCCTGCAGATTTCTGACCTGCCATTCTCCACAATTGTGTAAGGCAATCCCTTATAATCAATCAATCAATCAATCAATCAGCATATGTGTGTGCACGCATGTGTCTATATATGAGTGCATGTGTGTTACCGGTTCTATTTCTTAGAATTCTAAGACAGGACCCTAAGACTGGGAAGTAGGCAGGGATGTTTGTCCTCATCACTTCCTTTTAATTTTTCCCCTTAGTTAATAATCTGTGATCTTCAAAATATAAATCAATTTATAATGAGTATTTCTCAGATATCTGCATATTGGCTAGCTTACAATTAAGAATTTGACAGAGATCCAGTAAATATGGTGTAAGAACATCTTACTATGAAGTCCATTAGTATTTCAGCAAGTAAATTCTGCAAGCAGGAGTAAAGCAGTCTATCCCATCTCCAATTTTACTCGCCATGGTAAACTAAGTAAAGAAAGGGTGTATTATGTGAGTTTGGAGGTGAACAATACCTTCAATATACGTGGCATGCAAATGTTGTCAAAGTAGTACAAGAGCTATGAGAAAATCTACACATGAAAAAGGTGAGAAAACTGACTACTGCAGACTTTTTCAGGAGGCTACATGAACCTACAAAAAGCTTATTATGTTCTATGCAGTAGTAGCAGAGTATTTTTAGAACATGCCTTAAATAACAATGTTTTAGAAAATAATGCAGGACTAGACAGGTAGTGTTAATATCTCTGCCAAGAAAACAGTCATTCAACAGAAGAACAAATTCCTATTGAGTATCTGTTAAGTTCTAGGCATTAAAGATACAGCAATAAAGAAAATATCCAGTGCAGGGCACCTGGGTGGCTCAGTTGGTTGAGCATCTGCCTTTGGCTCCGGTCGTGATCCCGGAGTCCCGGGATCGGGTCCCACATCCGGCTCCATGCTTGGGAGGGAGTCTGCTTCTCCCTATGCCCTTCACCCTGCTTGTGCGCTCTCTCTCAAATAAATAAATAAAATCTTTTCTTAAAAAAAAAGAAAATATCCAATCCAAACTCTCATGGAGTCTACACTGCATTTGGCTGGGGTGAAGGGGAAAAAGTGAACAACATATACTAAATAAGACTTTGGTAAATTCTTATGAAGAAAAGTAACATGAGGTAAGAAATGAAAAGATGGAAGCACAGGTCGTAGTAGGTGCTACTTTAAAGAGGATGGACAGGGAAGATGTCCCTGAGATGGTGACATTTAGGGGAAACTTAGACTCTGTAAAGCCAGGAGTCGCCTCCCAGAAGAGAATATGGAAAAAGAGATCCTCAGAATCCTAGGGAGGTTGACCCTCCGTTCCCCCTACTTGACCACTTGAGCCTTCAACTTATCTCCTGCTTATGGGGCTGTCTGGTTTTTATAAGGTGCCTCTGACTTAATTCGGGAACACCTGCCTCATTCAGCCATCCCTCAGTGAGGATATCCTCCCCACTCCTCGTGGGGCTGGACTCCTGCATGCCTGACCCTTTTTTAAGGAACTGAAGATCTGACCAACAGATCACTACCCTCATAAAACGACTCATCTGCTGAAACGAGGAGACCAACTTCACCCCAAGAAGAGCTTGACCCTTTACCTAAGGACTCAGTCCAGAAAAGTCTGCTGCTTCTACACCTAGGCCAGGAAAGTCAAATAGGTTTAAATGAACTCCAATTTAGATGAAGGCAAAAGAAATACTCATGAAATGGAAGTTGAGGGTTGGGGGAAGAAGAGCCCTGGAATTTTTATGCATTTGAATGAAATAATAATAATAATAATAATAATAATAATAATAATAATAATAATAAT